>NC_057692.1:5007879-5020379 GCF_014466175.1 Vespula pensylvanica | reverse complement strand
ATTACCTTCAGTTAAAAAGCGACGTACTAGAAGGTAGAATTCATTGCAATTCTAGACAAGCTAGTCTCTTAGCAAGCTATTCCATGCAAGCTGAATTTGGTAATTACAATACAGAAAGACATACAACGGAATGTTTACAACAATGTACCTTCTTTCCCAAGGTGAAATAAAAAGTTTGGTAGTATAGATATTTTTAATATATAAATGTAATATATATGTAAATGTCTTTATGTTATAAGGATGTAATACAATCAGAACCAGGCGGACTAGATGTTTTATTGCATAATGCAGTGTGTCAGTATAAAAATTTGATCGGTGTGACGCAAGCAGCAGCGGAAGAATTATATATTTCTGTAGTTATGCAATTAGAAGGATATGGTAATGAAACGTTTCCTGCAAAGGTATATCAATTGCAATAATTCTATCAATTTATAAAATCTAATTTAATAAGCCTATCAATTGCAGGATAGCAATAATTCTGAAGTTATACTCGGTGTATCTTTAAACGGAATTATGTTGGTTTGCCCTAAATCTCAAACAACGCACTTTTATAGGTAATTATATCCTTGATGCTGGAATGAAAAAAATAATATATATAAATGATAGTTATCGATTTAATATGGGCCTTTATTTATCAGATGGAAAGATATTAGTAATGTAATAAATCATAAAAAAACATTTAGAATAGAGTGTCAGTCTGAAAGTGAAGATGCCAAACAATTTATATTTAATGAGTCGCGTGATGCGAAATATGTATGGCGTCTTTGCATAGCACAACACACATTTTATATGCAGCATCAAGAATCACGACCTTCGGAAAGGTCTAATAATGGATATTTTGTAAGTAATATACAAGAAAATAATATCAAGACTTTAATATGCGATCATACTTTAAAAGTAAAATGTAATTAATTATTATTCATATATGTATTCATAGGATAGCGATACGAATGACTCTGGAGAACAAGCTGTATCTATGGAAAATCGAACAGTGGACGATCATATGCATTGGACGAGCTACAATGATCTTTCGACTTCTCCTTATCCTGTAGTCTCAGTTTCTTCTACTGAAATTAATAATTTACGTGCCTTACTACCGTCCTATAGGCCAGCGCCAGATTATGAAACGGCCGTTCAAATGAAATATAATAATGGAGGAAATGCTCCTCAGCCTTATTATGCAAATCAGTCTACTATCGTTGGACAGGATATTTCGTGCCTTCTTGGTAATGTGGTAAATAGAAGTAGATATTAACTTAAAAATTAATATCCGCATCGCATGATTTGAATATTTTTAATATTTTAAATATACGATCGCGTTATATTTACGCAACCAAATATATATTTTTTGAATAGCATCAAGAATTTTAATGTGTAATACACATACATATATATCCTGTTTATAAAGATTAACAGAAAAGACTGAAACACGATTATTTCTTCTTATTAACGTATAATCTCTTTTGTTAGTTACAAAAGTCTTTGTATTATATTCGAAATTTCAGCAATTAACTGAAGATGTAATATATCTTATAGTAAAATATATTAGATGTTGCAATACTCTATAACTGTTAGAATCTAATGCATAGAGTATTCTCAATAATTATTTTTCTTAGTGCTTTCACGTTATTGTATTATTATTTTTAAGTAATTAAATTAAGCTGAAATTTTAAGTCAAATGCTCGAAATACATTGGAGAATATATATATATATATATATATATATATATATATATATGTCATGAATATAATTGTTATTAAGAATTTTTGAAATTGTATAGTTTTGATGTAATCTTATTTTTGTATGAGATAATTATGCTTAATAAAATTGTTAAACGTATATGAAGTCGTTGATAGATGTATCGTAATTAAGCTTTTTTTAATTGTAATTTATTCAATAAGAATTTTTTAAATTAATAAATAGTTATACCATTGATAAGTCAAATATTGACAATAACAATAACAAAATAATAATAACAATAATAATTAATAGGTAATTAATTAATAATATATAACATACCTACGACGATAATAACAAAAATAATATCACATACATTATGTATATTATGTATAGTATGTATAGTTACGTATAGTTATGTAGTTTCTGAGTTATCATTGCAATCAGCATTGTTAATAGCTTCTAATAAACTCGCCGGATTTGGTTTTGTTGCAGTGGCATAAATTGTAAAATCAGCTTCTATTAAGCTTTGTTTGGTCACAGGTCCAATTGCTACTGCTTTGATATTTTTTATATTATCAGGATACTTCTTTAATACAGATACAAGATATTGTACAGCAGATGGACTAAAAAAAACGAATATTTTTGGTACAGAACCAATAACATTTAAGAAATCAGCTTCTAACGATTCCCTGGCTATGGTCCGATAAGCAACAAGTTTGTGTAGATTTATTCTGTTTTTGGAAAGAACTTGATCGATGGTGTCGCGCGCTATCTCGCTGCAAGGGTATAACAGCGGTTTTGATATCTCTTTCATATCAGAAATAATGATCTTTGCTAGATCATTGGCATTACCAGATTGACTACCTAGACAACATTCTAAGCCTAGGTAATTTTCTGCTAAAGAAGCAGTTGCAGGACCAACGCAATACGTCGGTAACTTTTGCCATGGGCTTAAAGATTTTTTATCGTCCTTGAATATTTGCCATATTGCTTCTACAGAACGTTGACTAGTCAATATTAAACCTACATTAAAATAACGTTGTTGTTTATATCGTATCGCATATAATTGACCTTGAACATTTATATATTACCATGATAATTGTCAGGCATTTGTAAGCACGTTTTCAAATTTGAGCTGTTAATGAATTCAAATCGTGAAGTATACAAATAATCGCAATTGTAACCAGCTGATCTTAAAGTATGCAAATAATTATCTTCCGTTGGTGCTTGTTCAGGCAATCCTCTACATAGAACTACGTTATTATATAATTTTGCCATGATCGGAAAAATTTTATTGTATTAATTATTAATTATTATAATTCTTTGCAAATTAAATGGACATGATTGAAATACGAGGAACGATATAACCACAATATAAAAAAAAATCTTATGTGGATTAATAAGTCACAAAAATATTATTTTTTTTCTAAATGTTCACTCATCCGTTTAAGTCCATGATGAATAATCGAACAACGAAAAACAAATTTACATTCTAATGGATATTACATTGTCATATTCGAAATTTAAATCGTTCTATTCCTCCCATAGTTTTTACAAGACTATTTTTCAAGAACTTCTCTCATTGGCTGACGTTCTCGACCAATCCAGTTTATTCCGTGAATGCAAGAGAAGTCGTCGGTGATTGGAGGAACATCATTCGTTCGAATAAATATTATAATTTGAGTTTTGATAAATAAAATAATGAATTGTTAAAGAAGTGAAAATAACGGAAGAAAATTTATTTTCCGAAATGGATTTTCAATATTCGTAACATCGCGATTATTCAAGTTTGGAAATTTACTTATCCACGCAAAAGACTGTAAGTACAAAATTCTTTCATAAATTCTCTTTTTGTAGGTTAAATGATAATTATATAAAATTACATAGATCAATATAAAAGAGAAATGAAATTTCTTGTAATTCCATATGAAATTTTGTATGTATATAACTTTAATTTTTTTTTTGTATCTATATAACGATAGAGAATTAATCTAGCAAGGTGAAGCGTTTGAAAGTTCTAAGATTAAAATTCATTGGCAAATCGTTCTTGTAAATCGTATAATATTAATTTAGATCAATACGAAAAAAAAAAAAAAAGATAACAAGTTACATAACAAAAAAGGGATTAATTCCTTCGTCGAAATGTATGCTCGACTCTAACAAGACGATCTTGCAATCGTGATTGCAAGAAAAGAAAAAGAGCGGGAAAATTTAAAAATTAGTAGAAAAATTTCGTTGTCATTTTTATTGAAACACTCTTTAGGGTACATAACTTATTATCTAAATAAGCAGTGAAAGAAAGTATAAAAAAAAAAAGAAAAAAAAAAAAAAACAGAAAAAGAAACTGAGAAATGAACAATTTCTTATCGATCACAAAATGGATATCTATCCTCGTTACTATCGTTAAACATATTTAAACGTATATATACGAAGGCACAACGATCCTCGACCCTTACGCATATGATTAATTTCGCCACGAAAACGTGTGATTGTGTATGAAAAAAAAAGAAAAAGAAAAAAGAAAAAAAAAAAAAGAAAGAAAGAAAGAAAAAAGGAATTAGTCTCCTTAGCTTTCGTTCACTCTTTTTTATTTTTCATTCTCTTCTTTTTTCCTTTTTGTTTCGCTTAATTTTTTCTTTTTTTTTTTTTTTCTTTTTCTTTTTCTTTTGACCTCGTCGTCGTGGCAAAACTATTGAACTCTCCGAGAACATTGTCGTACAAGATACAGCACAGAGTTCGACATCGTAAAGGGGACCGAGTGCCTTCTACGTATGCATTTAATTAGATAAAACATAATATTTAATAATGATAATTAAAAAAAAAAAAAAAGAATTTATGCCTTTTAACATAAACTACGTGCTATTGTACAACGTCGACAGCTAGCTTATTATTAAATCGTTCAATTAATTAACTAACGTATCCTTTCCTCAATTGCAATCTTGATTGATGGAAAGAGATAAAGGAAAAAGAAAAGAAAAGAAAAGAAAAAAAAAAAAAAAAAAAAAAAAAAAAAAAAAAAAAAAAAAAAAAAAAAAAAAAAAAAACAGAAAAAAAGATTAGAAGAAAATGTTGTATGAGAAACGAAAGGTCATATCGGTCTTTCGTTCAAGATATGTATTTATGTATGTATGTATGTATGTACGTATGTATGTATATATGTATGTATCTTTCGTTTGGTCTCGCGGGTGATGAAGTTTTTATTTGAAAATTTATCAAAATCTTTATCGTGTATTTTTTCTTAGGCACCCTGAGAGGCCAATTAACGGTATATAAATCCATACTAAATTGTAAAAAGCCTAATCTATAATATTATTCTATATAATAATTAATATTAATAATATTAATAATAATAATAATAATAATAATAATAATAATAATAATAATAATAATACATATGTATATATATATATATATAATATACTTAAATAATAATCACAAAAATGAGACCAAAGTCCGAGCACGCTCGTAGCCGGACAATTTCATCCATAACATAATAAATGAGATAATAATTATCCGATTAAGCGATCTCAAACTTGACTTTTAACGAGTTCGATTTAAGCGGTTATTTTAATGAGAACTCGATGATAAATGGTCAGGTAAAATCCTTCAGAAATTTAAGGATTGATGTATAAGGACAACGCGATAATTACGTGCAATTTTGTTTAAACTTTAGACTGTGAGATCTTTAAAATTCTATTGTCGAATTTATCGAATGGATGAGGGAGAGGACCCATCCCGTTGTTAGATAAATTATTTCATTTTATAATCGATTGGCACTGAGTACGAAAAATCAAGATTAAAAACAAAATAGTAATAACGTAGACAAAACAAAAACAATCATAGAACAAGTAGACGAACATTTTTTTTTTTTTTTGATATGTCGATTTTGATATGTCGTTTATCCATTAAAGATTGGACAACTACTTTTTACCGTCGATTTAAAAAACGATTTGAAAAACGATTAGAAAAGAAAAAATAAAAAAAATAAGAGGAATCGCTCTGGTTGGTTCTCTGTTAAACGCCGCTTTTTACATTGTCTTGTTTGATTTTGCGTTCGCTTATCGCTATGATTCGCTGGAAATAAAAAGCTGGAATGTGTGTGTTAGATTTGTTCTGTTCTTTTTTCATTTTATCTTCTTTTTCTTTTCTTCTCTTTTCTTCTTTCTCTCTTTCTCTCTTTCTCTCTTTCTTGAAAGGTCCACGTCATACGAATTTCTTGTTTGAAAAATCTAATCGTTGTCATAGCATGGAATGATTTTAGCATTTCGTTGTGTTAGATCTTTTCTGAATCCTTTAAATGTCGTATAAACTAATAATCTAAGCTTTTTTTTCGTGAAAATTTGTCTTTCCTCTTTTTTTCCATTCTCTTTTCCTTATTTTTTTCTTTCTTCTTCATTGCAGCGGCTTCGAACTTTTATATTGTACGTGTATGTAGGTAGAGAAATATATACATACATATATATATATATATGTATGTATATATAAATGTAGATATATATGTATACATACATAGATACATGCATATATACACGTATATATCTGTTACAATATAACGCACATAACACGGACAATGTTATCAATATGCACGCACTATCCATGCGATAACTTAAATCTAAGCTAAGTTTATAAAATAGAGTCAAAATAGAAAAGTATGACTTAAGTACAACCACAAAACTTGGTCATTATTATGGCATTCATGTTCTTATCTATAATCCATTATGAGATTAATTAATTAAATGCTCACTTTTTTTTCTTCTACCTTTATATCTCTCTTTCTATCCATCTATTATCTTTCTCTCTCTTTCTTTCTCTCTCTTTTTTTCTTTTTCTTTCTCTTTTTACGATCTCTATTCAATGTGAACGATCTCATCGACTATCTTTTTTCCTTTCTTTTTTTTCTTTTTTTTCAAACTTTCATTCATCCTATTTATATCTATCGTGATACGCCTAAACAGAATTCATACGTTTCATTATGCTTATTTCGTTGATATGAAAATTTATGGAGTAACATTTCGTCGAAATTTTTTATACGTGAGACTTCTTTTCTTTATCGTTAAAAAAAAAAAAAAAAAAAAAAAAAAAAAAAAAAATCTCAAAGTGAAAAACTATTCGTTCAATCCTTTAAAAACAACAACTTCTTGTTATCGTTTAAATACGATGCTCGAAGTGTGACAATTTCTTTTCTCCTTTTTTTTTTCTTTCTTTTTGTATTTTTTTTAATGAAAAATATCATTCGTTCGTAAGACGATTATTTCGTTTTTGTTAATACACATACATATGTATGTATATATCTTTTTTCCTTTTAATTAATTTTCATATTTTTTTTTTTTTTTTAAAATAAACTTTTCATTTTATTTCAAACTATCTGAAACTTTTCCTATTATCAAACATTCTCTGTCTCTGTTTCTTCTATTTCTATATCTTTATTTCTCTCCTTTTATAAGAGGTCGTATTACGTACGTTAAAAGATCGAATAGAAACGATGAGTTTAGATGGCCGACTTTCACGGGCATAAGTTAATTAATACAAAATGTTATCTCTCACAATCAGTTGTCTTTTTCTTTTCTTTCTTTCGTTTTTTCTCTCTCTCTCTCTTTTTCTCTCTCTCTCTCTCTCTCTCTCTTTTCCTCTTATTGATTCCTCTTCTTTTTATTTTTTCTCTCTTTATCTCTGTTGCTCTCAATCTCTCTCTTTTTCTCTCTCTGGCTATGAATTTTGATTAGTCGGAGACTAAAGAAGAATTCAATCTTCTATTGGTCCGCTCTCTTGCCTTCTTCAGCCCTTCGTCTGTCGATCTGAAAATGAATAAAAGTAGAAAATCAGAAATCAAATGTTATGTTAAATAGAAACTTTATAAGAAACACTTTGCATTTACTTTCTTACACAATATATATATATATATATATATATATATATATATATAATTTCTTATTTATTATTTATTACATATATTATATTTATACAAAAATATATTATTTCATATATAAAATAAAAAGTAATAATAAAAATAATAAAAATAAAATTATATAAATATATCGTACAAATAACAACATATTTATACATATAATTACAATATATAATATACATGTATTATAATATATAATAATAATAATAATAATAATAATAATAATAATAAAGGGTTATAGATTATTCCAATATTTTTTGATCTTTTTCGTTTCGTTCTTTTTCTTTCGGTTTTGTTTTTTTCTTTTTTTGTTTTTTTCGTAAATCAAGGATAAACATCTTTTCGATTCTCTGTGTAATATCTTCTGAGAGGGTGGACGATATCACATGGAAGGACTACGATCTAGGATTTCTCTCTTCGGATATAATGTAAGCCCCTTGAAGAGTACCAATAATTTGACGTAATTTAATAAACACGAGGGCTGCCTTCGCGTACGCGCACAGCTCGTGCGACTGTTATTACTGACAGTTTGATCGGTATCTCGAGAGTGCATAATAACGATGCACTCTAGCGAATCGCTTATAGTGGTGACCGATCATCGGTCATGCAAATTGGCAGCCCAAGAAGGGATGCCTTATTCGTCTTTACACACACACACACACACACACACACACACACACTTTACACACACACACACACACACACACACACACACACACCGTAACACATTTGTTTGATTTCTAATCTGTACGACAATAATTTCATTGAATTTTTTATTATGATTTTTATTATTTCTTATTTATTTTTTTTTCTTATGACAAAATTTCGTAGTCATTTTAATGTGTCAATTGGTTTATTAACCTTAATGAAATTCAATGTAATCGAATCGTATAAAATATGTTTAAATATATATTGCGAATAAAATAAATGCAAGGCGGTATAAACAAGTGCATTCGATAAGTAATATTTTATAAGCAAATGTAATAAAATTTTCAAATGATTAGTTGGCACGTCTTCGAAGTTAATTGGTTAATCATTTATAAATGATGAATGGGCAGTAAGAGGGAGTACTTCAATTATTTGGGAATAAAAAAAATCGATGGATGCTTATATAAAGGGTGTACCGTTAACGTGGTGTCCAACTTTTGGCTCGTGTATATTTGTGAGCTATATATGTTTGTTAAATGAAACGTTTGTAATATAATAATGCATTACATAAAAGATGTACAATGAAAATTGCCTTTTAAAATATATAATAATGTATATAAACGATGTAATAAACTTTCCTCTAAGATTTATAATATTATTTTCCTTTTATAGAAGCATGCATTCGCATAAGATTTCTTGGTTTATTCATAAGATACGTGTTTTTATATTTCTCTTTTTCTTTTCTTTTTTTTTTTCAATTTTTAAGATTAATAAAGTATATTCCAAAATTTAATAAACTTGGTTAATTCTATAACGAAGAAAATTACATAATATAAAAGTTATATAGTATAATTATAATCTATCCTAGAAAGATTTAGTATGGTTTTTGTTGGGACCATAAAACAAAGTAAAATGAAAAAAAAATTCATACATATATAATTACATACGTGTACGACTTGGACGACGTTATAGAGGGCTAACGGAACACCCTATATATAATAATAATTGAGTAGTATGCAAAACGATGTTGCAAAACGAACAAAAGCTACCACCCACCAAGTACTCTCTCTGTCTCTCTTCTTTTCTCGTTTCATAGTCCGAGTAAAATTCATTTGATGTACCGGGGTATTTAAAGCACCGCTTTAAATCAATGGGACTTAATAATCAGTTCGAAGGCTCGTAATTCTTTAGCGCTCAGGAACGAGAGGTTGTAGGGTAACGGATATCGCAATGGACCGTGGAAGAAACGTAGAGGCGTGCCGTGTCTTCGGCCATGTTTGTTGAAAAAAAATCATCAAAAATGTTGGATAAATTATCGTTCTCAAATTTTCTCAATTAAAATTTATCCACGACTTAATAATATTAATAATATTAATAATAATAATAATAATAATAATAATAATAATAATAATAATAATAATAAATTAATTGATTAGATAATTAATTATAGGTGCTATTTTCTTTTTTCAAAGAGAATGTTTTTGATATAGGAATTTCTATGAGATGCATGATCGAATAACAGTATCTATGGTAGAACCGAGACGATCTTATAACGATAAATACACGACGTTAGTTCACTAACGTAAAACAAGGCGACTCTTCGCACAGGTATCACCATCCGTCGAAACAATAACCCTTTTATGGTCTCCTGCCATGCGTGTTCGCACAATGGCAGGGAGCAGCGAGCGGGTATACACAGAGAATCGGCCAGTGACGTAGAAACATGTTCGAGTTGTGTCGCGAAAGAGAAATCTTTCATTTTCAAATTGTTATTATTATATTATATATATATAAAACATCGTTTTATTGAGGGGGACGGATCATTTGACAAATTACTTCCTCTTTAAAATTGTACGAAGGATCGTTATCGGCAATAAATAAAATGGAAGAATTTCGATATTCTTTTTGCATATTAAAAATGGAAATAAGTACGTACGTAGGGGTTTGATTTCTTTTTTTAAATAAGTATCACAAATTGTATATAAATATATATAATAAAATTACTCAATAATAATATATATATATATGTATGTAATGTATGTATATTGAAAAGCGATCTTATATATATGTATGTGCATTAGTTCGATATATGAATAGTAATGTATTATTATGAATTACTTAAAAAAAAAAAAAAATAAAAAAAGAAAAAAAAAGGAAAAATGTAAGAAGCTATTAAAACAAAAAAAAAAAGAAAGAAAGAAAGAAAGAAAGAAAGAAAGTCAAGTATCTTTGTCTTTCCTTTTAATATATGAAATTCTATTAGGACATCCTTTTGTAAATTTTATCGGATAATATTATTACAAAACTTTACGAAACGATAGGACGATGTTATATTTGAAAAAGAAAAGTATTTAAAATAAATGGGAGGAAATAGAACGTTTTTATGGAGTAAGTATAATTTCTGTTTTTCTCACGTAAAAAGGGGAAGGCAGACAGAGAGATAGACAGACGGAGAGAGAAAAAGAGACAGAGAGAAAAAGAGAAAAAGAGAGAGAGAGAGAGAGAGAGAGAGAGAGAGAGAGACAGAGAGAGAAAGAAAGAGAGAAAGAGAGAAAGAGAGAGAGGTTTTAACACACAAAGGTTACGCCAGTGCGAGGGTTTACCGAGGGGGAAAAGATAGGCCGACGAGGAGGAACAAAGCGACCCACGCTACGGATATCGTCGTAGTAATATCCACATGACTAACCTAAGGGCGCCATAGCACAGAGTACTGGGACAAAGCGATTCTGAATTTATATATATATATATATATATATATATATATAAATATATATATATATAGTGGAGACCATTATTAGCATAGAAGCGAATCTTGCTTGGTTTAGCGAAGTATCCTTTTTTATCTGATTTATCTGACGCAATTCTAATTTTCAACAGAAAGTACGATAATAAATTGTACATAAAAGAACATGCTGTTTTATGAAAAAAAATATATTCCCATTGAAAAAAAAATTTTATGTGGGACAAAGGTATATTATATATTTTTTATGACACGTAACAATTTTCTAGTAAGTTATGTATAGGTATATTTATAGTAATGGAATTATTGTTAAATTTGATATGAAAAAGTATCTGTTGTTGTCTTCTTCTTCTTTTTTTTTTTTTAATGGGATAAGCTATAAAAATATATTTTTTGTTATTAATTTTGTTAATCAATGGCCGTCAATGTCTCTAAGTATGTATATATATATATATATATATAAACATATGTAGAAGTATTTATAACCATATATAGGGCGAGTCGGTATATTCTTGTTGCGTGCACGCATATGTAATAATGATAATAACAAAATAGTTCCGTGCAATTTGTCCTACATGCGATATTAAATTCGATCAATTCGACATTTTCATAGAAAATGTTAATTCATTGAGATATTATACGATTAAAGGATAAAAGTAGGAAAGAAGATATATTTTCTTTATCTCGATCGAATTCGTATTAATCGATGTTAAAATATCACTTTATAGAGAAAAAAATGAAAAAAAAAAAAAAAAAAAAAAAGAGAAACAAATTGAATTTTGTTAATTTGATACATTGATAAGAAAAAGACAGAAAAGATTGATTGAACGTTTAAATAAATTAATCTGTATGACCTATTATTATATTTTTTTGGTATGGCATATACGTCGTATCAGATTTATTATCAAAAAGATCAAAGACCGGGCAACTCAGTCGACCTTCTCCCTTGGCCGGCTTTGCTTCGGCAAATTCTGGAAAGGCAGACACCGAAGAAGAGGTCGGTGGCCCCTAACCAACCGCTCTGTCTGGACACGCTCGTGGAACACGCAGGTGCGTCTACTTGCGTGGAACGCATACGAATAAGTTATTTCTATGCGCGTACCTACCAAGAGCCGACGAGGCCGCCATTGGACAAATAAACAAATTAATTCCTAACTAAGAGTAGTAATTATCTATTACTTCTTAGGATATTTGCACGATTAATCAGCACTTACGCGTAGCTACATACTTCATTTTCTCTTTTTTTTTTTTTTTTTCTTTCTTTCTTTCTTTCTTTCTTTCTTTTTTCTTTTTTTTACGAATATTTAAACAAAGACAAAGAATGTCATTGTAAATTAATTTTCCTCGTACTCGCTCTTTAGTGATTATTTTTTTTTTTGTTTTCGATTTAAAATCGATCTCATTTTTGTTATTACTATTGTTATATCTATCGCGAGATAGAATTTTCGAGTAGGGAGAAGAAAAAAATTGTGTGATAATGTTTAGAATATAAAGCATACTTTCTTTTTTTTTTTTTTTTTTTTTTTT
>NC_057692.1:5003913-5007779 GCF_014466175.1 Vespula pensylvanica | reverse complement strand
TTTTTTTTTTTTTTTTTTTTTTTTCATCTAAGAAAAGAAAACAAAATATACGAGCGATATTCACTCTCGTTCTCGAGAAGTATTTTTGAACAGATCTCTCTCTTTCTCTTGTAAAAGTGAGTCTTAACACGTGAACTGATTACTCGTGTAAACTGCCACAAAAGTGGCGTAAACGAGCGTGACGCGTTCTCGAGCGTGCCTTACTTTTATCGATTCTTGTACTCTTCTTTGGTGATTTCTCATCCTTCTCTCTCTCTCTCTCTCTCTCTCTCTCTCTCTTTCTTTCTTTCTTTCTTTCTGTCTGTCTTTCTCTTTCTCTCTTAACGAGAACAGCTGCTCCGAAGACACCTGCCGGAGAAAACGAAATTCCCTTTCGTGGAATACTTTGAAACGCACGATAACGCAAAACGAATGTTTCTAAACAAGCTAGATAGAACGTCAAAAGAGTAGTAATAACGTTATGATGTATGACAGTGGTGTATGTATATAGGGTGTCCCGTAATTTCGTGGAAATCGTTTCGTCGGTAGATTCTGTATATAAGATCGACTAGAATATATGTTTGTATTTTATGAATGTATTATATATATATATATATATATTTTTACTGTTATCACGTGCAGAATTCAACGTCGAAGAGATTTCTAGAAGTTACGGGATAATCGGTATATATATATATATATATATATATATATATAAAACTAATACATATGTATATCTAAGATATATATATCTAAGTTTTGTGTATGTTACTTTTGTAATAAAATTATTTTTTACTTTATATTTGAAGTTTGTTAAATAAGTTTTATATATATGTTATATATATATATATATATATATATATATATATATATAATTTTTACTATATAAAAATTATTAAATAAAAATTACATACTATACTATATACACTATAAATATAGTTATATTGTATGATATATAATTTCTTTTCTAAGATATCATAACAAATTTAACTATTAAAGGATTAACAAAATATTACACCACGTTTTTGGACTACAATTCTTTTTTGTTTCTTTAATCGTTCGTGAAATAAAAAAAAGAATCATTCCAACGAGCGAAACGGAAGTATCGATTACGCGTGGTACGTGTCGCGAGACTCGCGGATGTAAAGTTTTAAAGTAAAGTCATGGATTTCCGGTGCGACCTCCGCCTCGCAAAGAAACAAGGCCGAGGTTCTCTTTGGTCAAAGGCCGAGTTCGTTGCACGCGTCTTATAGCAAGTGAATCACGAATGTGAAGCATCGATCATTCTTCCGCTTTGTAAAGTTACATCGATATTACATAATGCAGACTTTTATTTATTTGAATAAATATTTTGAAATATATAATTAACATACAATCAGTCATTTCAAATAAATGATCGGTATTCGTAATGAAATATCTCAATAACGTAACATATTAATGATGCAATCAAGAAACGAACGATTGATTGATTATTTATTATACTGATCTAAATATTTATATATTTTGTAAATATTGGACTACTTTTGGGCACGTTTGAGTTTTATGATTTTTCTCAGCTTTTCTGGTATTTTCTTTTTTGCAGTCCAATAACGTGCTTCATTATTAATAAAATAAATATTTTTATCGTCTCATAAATAGAACAAAATGGATATGTCGATGTGGTCGATTAATCTCCACATTCCCCTGACATCACGCCATTGGATTTCTTTTTCTGACGGGTACGTCAAGGACGAAATTTACGCCACTAAACTGCGAGGATCTTCAAGGTCTCCGTGTCCGGATTTCTTGAAGCTTTCGATACAATCACTTCGGACATACATGTTGCACCGGACGGAACTCGTGTAGAGACTAGATATATTACGTTTACATCATCAAGAGAGAACTCATGTTGTTGGAGTGCATTGATTTTTTTGTTTCGTTTTTTAAACGACGCATTCCGTGACTCACGTGTGTCGATAAATATGTATCCTTATTCCTAAGCTATCGAGAACATAACAAAATTCTGACAGTTTTATTATGGACACCTTGTATATGTATACTATACGAATATATATATTTATATATATTTTTCATTTATTTAAAAATTATTAAATAGAAAATAATTTTATTTAAAACTGATTGCGTGTTCAACGTGATTAGAACTTTACGTTGTTATTTTTGTTTAATGATCATTAAAATTAAAAGTTTTAATAATGGAAGTTAATGGAAAGTAAGTAAGGAATCGTACCATGTCTCTCTCTCTATTTCTTTTTTTCTTTATCGTAGTAAAGGTTGATTTCAAATCGAAACAACATTTTTATAGAATTTTCTATAAATTATAAATATGTATTACTTTCACAGAGAAGGTGCTTTTCAAGAAGAAAATTTGCAATCTTTGATAGATCAGTAATAGTAGTAGGCTAAGTTAGAGGCTAGAGAGTTTAGTCGGTTTATTGTGACGATCAAATCCTCCTCTTTAACCTTTTCTTCTTAAGAAAGAGAAAGAGAGAGACAGAGAGAGAGAGAGAGAGAGAGAGAGAGAGAGAGAGAGAGAGAGAGAGAGAGAGAAAGAGTTGTAAGTGTCCCCTTGTGTGTAGGTCGCATAACAAAGCGCATTGTTGCGTTCACTCGACCCAGATCGCATGCTAACGTTACATACATACATATCTATGTATATATATATATAAAAATAATAAATAAAAAAAAAGAAACGGAAGTATTAATAACGCTGTATAGATGATCCCTCTCTTTTTAGTTTTGCTTTAATTTATCCTGAAATTTATAATTTATTTCTTTAATTCTCATTTAAGAAGCAATATTTAAATACATAATTTTTTTTTTCTTTCGTTACATCTTCTTTTCACTTACTAATTTAATTCAAAGATCATATATCTATAATCAATTAATATTTATAAAATTAATTAACAATTGTAAGTCTTTATATATATATATATATATATATATATATATATATATAGTGTCAGAGAATGAGTGGAAAATATTTTAATAATGATTTCAGCACATCTTAAACGATAATATTTAAATAACGTATCAAATTAAATAGGATCTACGTTTTTATGAACTTTTTTTCTCTCTTTCTTTTTTTCTTTTGTATTGACCGTATTGCTACCGTAACCACTTATAAATCCCAATTTGTTCTGAGACACGCCGTATATATTATTATAATATACGTATAAATTTTTAAGCGTAAGGTAACGAATACAATAATCGTAATTTTCCATTATTTTTACGAACCCGCATTACACTTGACTGAAGGTAATAAGAAACGACGAGCAACATAAGACTCGCCCGCATATTTCGTTACGCTTTTTGAATTTACGATTTCAGTTGAAGGACTGGAATTGAATGACCCTTAACGTAGTAATTCATACGCTAATGAGCAATAAAAAAATCTATAAATATAGTTTCAATTATGGAAAAATTTTAGAAAATATTTATAGGAAATTTTTAAGGAAATATTTATAAGAAATATTTAAATCGATTTAAGTAGATCCTTGAGAATTATTAAAATTATTAAAATTTGTATGTGCTTCGTAATTTTTGCTTATGATCTTTTATTTTTTTTTATCTTTTATTAGTCTCTCTCTCTCTCTCTCTCTCTCTCTCTCCATCTTTATAATTATTTTATTGACAATATATTCGAATAGAAATTTTCTTATAGAAATACATTTCTAATTCGTTACAAGCTCAACTTTCTAACAACTATTTCTTCTTTCCTCTTTTTCCATTCTCTCTTTTTCTCTTTCTTCCTTTTTGCATCAACGCGATTTTACTTAAAGCAATAAATCTTTCTTTCTTTCTTTCTCTCTTTCTTTCTCTTTTTATCTTTATCTCATATCTCTCTCTCTCTCTCTATATATATATATATATATATATATATATATATA
>NC_057692.1:5001313-5003813 GCF_014466175.1 Vespula pensylvanica | reverse complement strand
TAGATAGATAGATAGATAGAGATAGAGAAACAGAAAGAAAAAGAGAAAGAGAGAAAGAGAGACAGAGAGAGAGAGAGAGAGAGAGAAAACTGAATCGAGTTTGGTTCGCACGATCTTTCGAGTTATATCGGTAACGATCGACTGTGTAAACGGAAGCGAAATACAACTTTGTCCGTCGGACCAAACGACTCTGTTAGATTTACTATTAATCGGTTACACTCGAAGGATTCCGGAAATGGTAAAAAGACATCGTGTTATTCTATCGCGATATATCGATATCTCGCGGTCTTTTCGAAGTAATGCTGGCGCCAACGTCGTCGTAGGAAGACGAACGAACCAAACGATCCTTTTCCCAGGCACACCCTCTCTCTTTCTCTCTCTCTCTTTCTCTTTCTACTACGTTATCGATATCCTTTCATTTAAATTGAAGAGAATCGTGGTGTAACAGATATGGAGAATAAATAGATACATATTTATATAGCTCGTTATTAATCATCGTTCTGGATTAAACGAGTTTTGTGATATTAAATATCTGATGATGATGATAATAATAATAATAATAATAATAATAATAATAATAATAATAATGATGATGATGATGATGATGATGATGATGATGATGATCTGTTAAAAATAATGAGTCGTATAAGAAATGATCTTCCTCTTGAATTATATTCAAAAGATATTTACTCAGAACAGTACGAAAATATATCTACTGGTTTCATATATGATCTATACGATCTATAATATTTTAACATAATTTAATCATATAAAATTTCTTATATTTGATTATTGAATAGAAACAAATGATTATTGAACGATTAGAATTGTTCATAATGTTTGTAAATCGTTCGGAAATTGTAAGATGATCAGTTTTACTATCGTGGGATATATACATACAGGTACATTTCTGTGGAAGCACGTGTGAGATCGTAAATATAAGTAAACATTATACTTCGGAGTCGAGTCGATTCACTATTTTCTTTTCTTTTCTTTTCTTTATGTTTTACTTTTCCCTCTCTCTCTTTCTATCTATCTATCTATCTATCTATCTATCTATCTATCTATCTATCTCTTACTCTTTACCAATACAAGAGAACGAACTTGGCTCAGCGATGCTTTTGCTGCTGATCCTAACGGTGCTCTTCCTTTCTCTCTCTCTCTCTCTCTCTTTCTCTCTTTCTCTCTCTCTTTCTCTTTCTCGAATCATCTTAGCTCCTTCTTTCTCTTTCTCTTTCCATCTCTCTTTCTTTCTTCCTCTTTCTCTCTTACATTCTGTTCATGTAAGCGTTGCGTCACGTAGTGTCACGAGACTGGGACCTATCCCTGTTTTCTATGCAGATTTCACATGTACACATAGTTATACACACATATACATATATTTATACATACACGTACATTTGAATATATATATATATATATATATGTTATATTATGCATATATGTATATCGACTACATCGAAGCAGAAACCAAGTATGTATCTTGCAAATGGATGGTAACCGAGAGATCCAAGATCTCTCGCACACTTTCGCGAATTTGCTCTCATGGGAAAGAGAAAGATAATAATACATACATACATACATACATACATACATACATACATATGTATATGTATATGTATATATATATATATATGTAGGAGAAAGATTCCTAGCGGTTACCAGCTCGTCTGGAAAATTTTCTAGTAACCCAGTGACACGCTGACTACCGAGAAGAAGGCGTTCGTTAAGAGTAACGTGGTTTAAGCCGTATCTTAAGCTGGACCAAATCGGGATGCTGAATCGATTCGCACGAACTCGTAACGGTATCCCGGACTTCGATCCTTTTGAACCTTCTCAAACTCTTCCTCCTCCTCCTCTTTCTCCTCATCTTTCTCTTTCTCTATTACCGTTTAATCTTTTTCTTTCTTTTTTTTTTTTTTAAGATAGAAAACTAGAAGATAAACTTATAGATCTTTCGATTTGATTCGATTTATCGTTCCGATTCATTGAAAAATTCATCGTGATATTTATTTTCTATCGAAATTGTAAAAGATTATTAGCTGACTTTGTAAGTGCGATCTTTTCTATCAATCTAAAAAAGATATCGGTTATTGTAATATCGATAATTTGTAATTTCGTATTTTTATAAAATAAGTACATATAAATATACGTTAAATTTGTATAATCTTATATAGAAACTTCGATGTGAATGTATTCACGATTAATACGGATTTATCGTATTAATGTTGAAAAGAAAAGAAGAAATAATGAAAGTGGAATTAGTTATGGTCCGATAAATTCGTATATGGAATATCGTCAAAGAAGAAACAGTAGATAAATATATTTTACATTTGAATGTAATAAAATATCTTCGTTGATTCTGAATTTTCGATTCTCGAGAGATAGAGAAAGAAAGAGAGAAATAACCTTCGAACATGAATAGAAAATTAATTTCGTGAGGAAAGAGAAAAAGGAAAAAGAAAGAGTAAACGATAATTAAAAAATACACGTATATGTG
>NC_057692.1:4996313-4998813 GCF_014466175.1 Vespula pensylvanica | reverse complement strand
CTTAACAAATGGCATTTTATTTACAATTAGTTGTTGTTCTTGTTCAATTTTTCTCTCTACCCTCCTTCTTGCCCTCCCCAGTAAATTAATCAGATTATTTTCACAAGGAAACACCGATAATGTTTTAACATCGATCAACGTTCTATCGTTTAATCGATGCCTACGGTGTTCTTACTCGTAATATACTCCCATAACGGAACAAACGGTATCTTCTCTTGCTTTCTTGATGACTGATAATCGCAAACGATAAATCGCGAAAGATTTTAAGTCGCTAACATCGGAAATTCAATTAAGAAAAGCAAATCATCTGCATTGATTTAATCTCATACGTGTAATATTATTCCTTTGTATTTCTTTTTAATATAATATAACGAAATACGTAGAGTGTATAATTGCATTAATATTAATTATCATTAAATCCTTTGTATAAAAATTATGACGATGATAACAACGATTACGACGACGACGACGACGACGACGAATAAGATTATGAAAAATATAAAAGAAGAACAAAAAATTAAATTAAAAATAATTAAATTAAAAAGTAACGTGGGGACCGAGAGTTTTATATATATATATAAGATTAATTTATTCGAGAAAAGAGAAAACATTTTTTTTAAGTTAAAAAATATTGAAGAAACCAATAAAAATTTTTCTTCGCGTTCGTCTTCGTGTTCGAGTGAATGTTCTATTCTATCCTCTCTCGGATCGGGAAAGGTTACACTCTATCGGGTCCAGAAGTGAAAAGCTATCACGCGAGTAGTATAAAGAACACACATACACATATATATATACCTACATAATACATATAAATATATATATATATATATCTTATATCGATAGTTTCCTTTCGAAACAACTCTCCGTTACGAGATGAAGCACGCTTGCGACTGCCGTAATTACATCGTCTCACTCGATGTGGTCACTAAAAAGAAAAAGAGAGAGAGAAAGAGAAAGAAAGAGAGAGAGAGAGAGAGAGAGAGAGAGGAGGATGGGAGAGGGGGTGGAAAAAGGAGAAGTTAAAAAAATAAATAATCGCTAGGTTTGAGATGCACTACTAAAAAATCAATCATTAAATTCTATCGTTAATTAACGCGTCCTATATTTTTTCATCTTTTTTCATTGCTTTACTTTTCATATTTTTGGTTTTGTCAATAATTGTTCATTTAAATAGAAAGTATGAAAAATGTTCAATAGAAAGTACTGGTATTATTTAGTCAGATAGAGAATACTGCATGCATCTTGAAATTACTTATTTATCAGCCCGATAATACTATTGCATGTTCAGTATGAGTAGATATTAATTGATATTACGCCAATGATAATGTCATCGAACAATTCAATATAATATCTAAATGTTCGATAATAAAAACAATTTTTTTATACACACACACACACATATATATATATATATATATATATATATATATATAAAACAACGAGAAAATTCCGACATATTTGAATTATATCAATCAATCTAAATCTTGTAACAACTTGAAAAAAAAAAAGAAAAAGAAAAGAATTGAGAAGTCCTATCAAAGATAACATTCGATCTATCAATTCGAATCAATTAACAAATATGAAATACAAATTTCCAACGAAGTTCATGTAAAATATTTTATCATTTAAATCGTGTTCGTTTCAAAGACGAAGGTCGTGTGCTTTCCCTTTCCATTCCCGATCGATCTCGAAATAAATCGGGTAAGTCGACTAAGGGAAAGGTCAAAGAGATAGAAAGAGAGAAAGAGAAGGATAGATAGATAGTTACATAGATAAAGAGAAAGAAAGAGGAAGAGAAAGAGAAACAGAGAGAAACAGAGACGAAGATAGGCAAGTTGAACCTGACGAACGTCGGGTCTTCGACCTGACACGGTGGGCGCCAACAGAAGAGAAACGAAGAGTGTAACTCTCTCTCTCTCTCTCTCTTTATCTCTCTCTCTCCTTATCTCTCTTTCTCTCTTTATCTCTCTCTCTTTTTCTCTCATTCTCTCTTTCTTTCTCTCCTTTTCTCCTTTGCACTCTCTTCTGTATGCTGTGCAGAGCCACTTTGCCACGACACAGCCATAAACATCACTGAATGGAGACCACCCACCGGGCTTGCACACTTCTCGGAAGCGTTCTTGCGCGTTTCAGCGAAATGACTTCGAGTCCACTCGCATCTTTTCTCGCTCGCAAAAATTCACTTCGAAAATAGACAGAAGAAAGAAAGGGGGGATAGGAGTGAGAAGAGAGAGAGAGAGAGAGAGAGAGAGAGAGAGAGAGAGAGACTCTTTGCTTCGTGGAATATGTTTGAATACGATCGAAAAGCTCGCTAGGAGTGTTGTATCAATTCGATGAGAAAAGAATTGTTCAGGACGAAATACGTATTAGACGATGAATTCTTTTTGCTTCTAACGCTATTCTATACGATAAAATATTATGAATGAAAAGTTACATAGAAAATTGTAAAGGAAGAAGTATATCTTTTTCTGTAGAAGTAAAAAAAAAAAAAAAAAAAAAA
>NC_057692.1:4989022-4996173 GCF_014466175.1 Vespula pensylvanica | reverse complement strand
TGTTCAAGATAGAACACATGACATGGCGGTTCGTTCGTTCGGGTTTAATACTTGTTTGCGATAGGATAGAGACGAATAAAATAAAAAAATACTTAGAGAATTAAAAAGGAAGAGGCATGTGTATCTAGTAAAAGTCTAAAAGTAAAAAAAGAGAAAAGAAAGAAAAAAGGAGACGTTCACAGATAGAATCACACGGGCATGATGGTCCGTTGCCGTCTAATGCTTGTTAGCGATAAGATATGAATAAAGAAATACCTAGAAAATTGAAAGAAAGTAAAGAAGAAGAGTTATGTGTCTAGTAAAAGTCTAGTATAAAAAAAGAAAAAAAAGAAAAAAAAAAAAAGGAAAAAGAGAAAAAATGTTCGAGATAGAACACACGACATGATCGTTCGTTGGCGTCTAATACTTGTTTGCGATAGGATACGAACGACGAGATAAATAGAAAATTCAAGGGAAGTCTAGTATAAAAGTCTAGTAAAAAGGAAAAAAAAAAAAAAAAGAAAAAGAAAGAAACGAAGACGTTCAAGATGGAACACACGATATGATGGTTCGTAGCGTTTAATGCTTTCTTGTGATACGATACGAACGAAGAAGAGATATTTAGAAAATTGAAAATTAAGTAAAGGAAGATGTATTTGTCTGGTAAGAAAAAAGTTTGGTAAAAAAAAAAAAAAAAAAAAGAAAAGAAAAAAGGTTGGAGATAAAAAACGCAAGACATGATAAATTTGTTGAGATCTAATACTTGTTTAAGATGGTATAGGAATGAAAAGACGCTTGGAAAATTGAAAGAGATATACGTCTAGCGTAAAACATTACAACAAGTAAAAGAATAAAGAAAAGGAAGGGGAAGAAAGATTTTCAAGATAAAACACACGACATGATGGTTCGTTGGCGCCTAATGCTTTTTCGCGATACTATTGCCAATGAAGAAATACTTAGCAACATTGAAAGGAAGAGGTACAGTAAAAGTCTAGTAAAAGAAAAGAAAAAAAAAAAAAAAAAAAAAAAGAAAAAAAAAAGGAAAAAACAAACATACGTTGTAGAGATAGAACACACGAGACACGATAATGCGTTTCGTTTAATGCCTTTTCATGATACGATAGGAATGAAGAGATATTTATAAAGCTAAAGAAAAAAAAAAAAAAAAAAGAAATAACAAAAGAAAAAAATCAAACAAAAAATTTTTCATGGTACAATGAATTAGTTATATCTAATGATTGTTTGTTATACGATACGAATGAAGAGATAGTTAAGAAGCTGAATGAATGAAAGACAATACAAAGGTATTAAAATCTTTTCAGTTTGTTAAGCTCTACTTGTAGATAATGGGAATGATTGACGTACACAGAAAACTATATTTATCTTATTCTCGTAATAATGACAAACAAACAAAGAGGAATATGTATGTAAGTTTAACGAACGATAATAAGATCGTATCGAAGAAGAAATAAGAAACGGAAGGAAATAGAGTTGATTAATCAAGCGTTTATGAATGGATCGACGATCGAAGACTAATAGTTAATTATCTAATGTGAATTACATTTAATGTTGCATTTCATTGCATCTCGTACGTCTAAAAAGTTCGAAAGATATACAAAAGGTGATCGTAAGAAATGTTAACGGAGGTATAAGGATAATTACAAGGAAATTCTTATTGGTAAAAAGGATATATTAGAGAAAAAAAAAAAAAAAGAAAAAAAAAACAAAAAAGTAAAAAGAAAAAAAATGAAGAAAAAAGAAGATCGATTGAAAATGGACGTTTTATTAATTAAATCGTTGTTAATGAAGTTTGAAAAATAATTATGTCGGCATGAGGAGCAGTAGTCGCTTCGACATTGTTAACAAGCTAATCTAATCGTTGGATAAAAAAGAGAAACTAGAGATTAGTGTGGACGAACTGTTCAATGACGTTACTAGTAGTTGAAAAATCGGTGAAGAGCGTGTCGATCGATCGATAGATCTATCGATCTATCGATCTATCGATCGATCGATCGGTAACTTCCGACCGATGGTAGCTGATTAAAATAGTAGTAGTACTGCTACCGCTCTTTCTCTCTTTCTCTCAACATCCGCTACGAGTTCTTGTCGAAACTCGTGATAGGTGAACAGCCGGTTCGCGAGATCTCGACTACTCGTCTCATTCTCGTCGTCTTCTTCGTCCTCGAACGTGACGAGGCAAGATAACTTATCAGGTGACTTTCTACGAGTTATTAGTCAAATTGTGTTCAAAAGAAAGTAAGAGAGAGAGAGAGAGAGAAAGAAGAGAAATCCATATTTGCGTGCACGTATAGTTATTCACGTTAGAATATTCTAATTATAAAAAGTATAAAAATATAAATGTATATAATGTAAACAAAAAAAAAATAAAGTGCATATATATATATATATATACGAAGTAAATGTATATAAAGTAAAGAAAATATATATATATATATATCTATGATAGCATATCTATGATATATTAACAATAATATATCTGCAATAATAATAATGTTTAATAAAAAAAAAAAAAAATATATAAAATACGATATTAAACATATACGTATGTAATGTATTGTCTATACAATATATTAATCGAATATTGATTCAACATTTAGAAATTTTGTTAAGGAACAGGACGAATTTAATCCTTTACGATGCTTGAATTTTTATGTGACGATAAAATTCCAATAAAAAAATTCGATTGAAATGTAAATATCTAATTATTTAGCAAAATATTAATTCGTATATACGAAGAATGCGTATTTCTTTGCGTGCCGGCACTTTTCACCCCTAGCTCATAATAAAATCATACGTCATAGTCCGACGATAATAGGCAGCTCTAGCAGCGAACACGGATTACACGTCTTCGCGAGAGTTTTACGATCTTCCCCCCCCCCTTCCCCCCTTTTTGCCTCCTTCCGCCACCCCTTTCCGCCATCTTTTCAAAGGCTCCTTGAGTTATGTAACTTCGAGCGTTTAGAGCTTAGGAGAATAAGATCGTGCGTTTTCGTTCGATCTTTCGTTCAAGTGAAGAAATGATCGTTGAAAGAGAAGGAGGAAGAAGAAGATAAGGAAAAAGAAAAGGAAGAAGACGAAGACGAAGACGAAGATGAAGATGAAGATGAAAAAGAAGAAGAGGAAGATCGAAGATCGAAGATCGAAGATCGAAGATCGCACGTTTCCTTTTTTTTTATCGTGGATAATTCTTGCGGCTACGAAAGAATTTCCCGTTTGCGTATAGTCTCACCATCGTCATGTTATCTTTATCTATAATATAATATTATTTGTAGATATAGTGTATGAATAAATTTGTAAAATTTATCTTTCTTATTTAATCCGTGAAGTTCTGTGATTACGAAAGTTACTTAAGTCGTTTATTTTTTATTAGTTAAATATATACATAAAAACTGAGAGAGAGAGAGACACACAACATTAGTATTTTAAAGATATATATATATATATATAAATATATATATGAATGTGTATATATATATATACATAATATAAATATATTTATATTAATATTAATTTATTGGATATTTATATTAATAAATATAAATATTTACTATTGAAAAATGTATATACATACTTATGTATTATTTGTAATACACGTATTGATTTGATCTTTAAGAAGTTGATTGCCACACGCGTAATATAGACAAAATCGCGCAATATTTTAGTTGTAGGAATTTCTTTTTTTTTTCTCTTCTATTTTAAATATACAAGGTGTCCGTCCGTCCACATATGTCCGTGCAAATATCTCGCGCAAATGATTGAACTTACTTACAGGAAAGTTTAAATAAGAGAAAAATTTGTACGATTCGAACATGACTGCGAAACGCGTGTAAACGATTTCTTTTTTTCCTATTTACTCGTGACCTTTCCACGTGACGAAGATCAATATAATTTTATTAAACGGATATCTATAATTCTTAAGAAATATCGATTAAATGTAAATTCCTTGGACGATTAATAAATACGTAACTTGGTAAAGTCGATGCGACGTTCAAGCAAAAATTCTTACAAATTTTCGTTACACCCGGTATGTCTCGTAGTGAAAAGTGGCCGGTGTTGGGTCTGGCCATAGAGAATAGATGCGTAAGGAATGGACGATTTCGAAAGTAATAAAGCTGGTGCTGGAGCTCGTCGTATTCGTGTACGAGAAGAAAAGCGAGAGAGGAAAAGAGAAAGAGAAAGAGAAAGAGAAAGAGAAAGAGAGAAAGAGAGAAAGAGAGAGACAAAGATAGAAAGAAAGAATAGCAAGAAGGTATGCGAGCTAGAAGAAGAAAGGCGAATAGGCATTACGAGAGAGAGAAAAAGAGAGAGAGAAAGAAAGAGAGAAAGAAAGAAAGAAAAAAAGACAGAGAGAGAGAGAGAGAGAATGAATACTCGGTGAAGATCGTCGAGAGTAACAGAGCCAGTGGTAGTGCAGTAGTAATAATAAAGTGGTAGTGGTTGGCACGTCACGGTCCAACAGGCCGATCAACCGGCCGTGCTGCGAGCCGGCTACTGGTCTCCGCCCACGCAGAAACGTGTGCACGTGAACACATACACATGCACATATGCATATATATATATATATATATATATATATATAGATATACATATACATATGTATACATGCATGCACACATACCATATATATATATATATATATATAAATATATGTGAACATATTCGTGAACTCTTCTACATGTGTGTATACGTACGTGTATACGAATGCATGCATGTGTATATGCGAGTGTACATGGTACTTGCATACTTTTGCATACTCGCGAGACACGGCATCGTAAGAGTCCGTGGCAGGCTTCGTTTACCTTCGTGGTATGTGAAAGAGAGAGAGAGAGAGAGAGAGAGATTAGAGGGTGGGTGGATACTTGGATGAAGGCAGAATTACGAGGCTTCGATTAAGCAGGATGATCCTTGTGGAGGCCAATTATATTCATCGCGGAAGGATGTTCAACAATTTTGCGTTGACCATGACGTTACCTTACTTCCTATCCTCACGATTATTAATAATGCGTAGGTATACGTGTGTATTAGTTCGTACGTATTCGTTTGTATGTTCGTACGTGTGCCATATATATATATATATATATATATATATATATATAGATATATGCGCGCAAATGTAATATACTTGTATATACTATAGGATGATTGTAGAACTTATTTCTAAACGAAAGAAAAGAATGATCAAAAGAGAAAAATAAAAAGGAGAATGACGAATAATAGAATCAAGAAATCTTTTTCTTCTTCTTCTTCTTCTTCTTTTTGTACTTTCTTTTTCTTTGCTTAAAATAACACGAATAAAAAATACAAAAGTTATGAAAAGAGAAGGAAGTACCGACGGAAATCATCGATTAAAATCTTCTTACTTCGTACGAGTCAATTGCATTTCTCGTCTGACCATACACTGACACATTCCACTCGATTCTTCTTTTTCCTCTATCCTATATCATTCTCATCTTTCCTTTCTCCCTTGCAATATCATAGTAAAACACATATAAATCAATCGTATACGCGTTGCCCAGTATTTTACCGATCTTTACTATCTCATTCTTTCTTTCTTTCTCTCTTTTTCTTGGTATTTATCTACCTTTTTCTAACTTGCGCCGTAATTTTCTACTCATCAATTCGCCTCCGACTCATTGGGGAAGTCATTTATCGTTCGTCATCCTACTTCTTTTATACTTTTGTTATTACTTTTGTTTTGTATTTTCATTTTTTTTTTTTTTTCGCACACGTATATATACACATATATACATAAATGAAACAACACGTGGCTCCGGTATTATGTTCTTTTTTTAATTCTACATATTTATATACACACATATATATAAATATAAATATATGTTCTTAAGATATACCGGTACATTGCATCGAGGAAGATAAATGCGCGGGCGTCCAAGTTTCCGATGCGTGCTGGAGAGTAACTGGTTCGGCAGGAAGAAATAAGAAAGAATGAAAGAAGAAGAAGAAGAAGAAGAAGAAGAAGAAGAAGTAGAAGAAGAAGTAGAGGAAGAAGAAGAAGAAGAAGAAGAAGAAGAAGAAGAAGAAGAAGAAGTAGAAGAAGAAGAAGGATGCTAAGAGACGAGGAGAAATATTTCTCGATTAAATGAACCTTACGTAAGAGCGAGTAACTCTATCTCTCTCTTACTCTTGCTACTCTCTTAAGAAACATACTTATGTATGTACGTACGTACGTACGTACGTACGTATGTATATATGTATATACGTATGTATGAGCGTACGTAGATACATACGAATTGACTCGATCATTACGCTTCTAGTACCGTGCCAATTTTACGTGGTACAAGTTCGCTCCGATATCTTTCATGTTTTTTAATCAGATAAATAAGCGAACAAGATGATAAAATTGACGATGAGATTTTATATGTCAAAGAGAGAGAGAGAGAGAGAGAGAGAGAGAGAGAAAGAGAAAAAAAATAGACACACACAAGTGATTTTATTGCGGTCAACTCTCGGAGACGAGAGTAGATTTTTAAAAGTTGTAAGAGAAAAGAAACAAATGGAAGAAAAAAAGAAAAAAGAAAATAAACAAAAACAAAAAAAAGAAAGAAAAAGAGAATAACGCGAATCATATGTACGAGCAATTGTACGAACAATCGTATTCTTATCTAATACGTACGTATCGAAGTGTATCTAATCACGTACCGTAACCTTTATCTTCTTAGCTTTTATCTTCTATTGTAGTTTTTTCTTTCTCGCTTAAGAATAAATAAAAAATTTTCTACTACGTTCAGGCACAGTTTTATATACGTATATACATACATATATACTTCTATACATATTATATATATATATATATCAGTAAAGATATATAAATTCGTTCAAACGTAATTAAGTACCGTTCGGAAGTGAGATCGCAGCGAGAGTAAAAACGTATCTATTCGCGTAGTTGGACGATCTTTCGTGGAAAATTTTTCAATGGTCTACAACACTCGATCTCTGAGATTCTAACGGATTGCTCTTATCTTATCCGATCCAAACGGATAAATCGACGTACCCACGCGTTGCCGACAGGATGCGTAGGAGTTTTAGGACTCGAGCCTTTCTCTGGCAGACATCGTGACGCTTATATGAGAAGTTCGTCTTTTTCTTTTTCTTCTTTTTCATCTTCTTCTTCATCATCCTCTTCTTCTTCT
>NC_057692.1:4969622-4988922 GCF_014466175.1 Vespula pensylvanica | reverse complement strand
TTCAAGAGAGATGAGCGTCGATTTCGTTGTAGAAAATAGGTGAAAAAAATCTCATGAATGAGTCAGGATCGAAACGTTGCAAGTGGTGGTTGTTGTTGGGGTTTAGTTTTACCGGAAGAAAGGTAGATGTAGGCAGACAATAGGACTAAGTGTCAAGAAAAAGAAAGAAATAATGAGAGAAAGAAAGAAAGAAAGAAAGAAAGAAAGAAAGAAAGAGAGAGAGAGAGTAAAAGAGAAGGGGGTCCTCTTCAACGCAAGAACGTCGTCTTTCGTGATTTGCATGCAATGCGAATGTAATACGATAAATATGTATGATTTCGGTGAGACAAGAGTGAAAACGTTTGATGGGATAACTACACACATAGATATTTACACGTACGAATACTTATAGAAATACTATGTATTTATACGCGTATGTGTGTATAGATATATATACAAACACAAACGTAGAAATGCCGGATGCACGGAGTTGATTCTTGCGACACGATCCATCGATATCGTTTATTTTTTTTTATCCTACTCTTTCCTTCAACGGCAAATGGTTTTAAGCTTCCACAGCACGTAAGTTCCGAGTAAACGAAACGGTAAAATGCAAGTCGTACTGGATAAAAAGAATATATATTTATATATATATATATATATACATACACACACACACACACACACACATCCATCTACATGCTTCCGGTTTTATTAACGAGAGAGAGGAAGAGAGAAAGAAAGAGAGAGTTCAATCGTACCGAAAAAAAAGTCGGAAGGTGTCACGTATAGAGAGAAAAAAGAAAAAAAAAGAACAGAAAGAAAGAAAAGAAGAAAATATATTTAAGAATGACCTACCCCCTCTCCTCCACCTTTCGCCGTATCGTCGTATCTCTTAGTATCGCGCGCGCATACACAAGCGCGGGCTTAAGTTATGTAAGTAGATACATAAATTTATGTGTGTAAGAAAGGAAGGAAGAAAGATGGAAGGATTTTGCTTGGTTGATGGTATAAATAAGCTGAGCACGTAGTAGTAATAGTAGTAGTAGTAGTATAGTAATAGTAGTAATAGTAGTAATAGTAGTAGTAGTAGTGTAGTAATAGTAGTAAAATATGTTGGTATTAATCAACGTCCTCGTCATAGAGTTGGTTCCGATGGCGCCGGTAGTAGTATACACGGTATAGCAATTTCCAAGATAACAATCCCGTGAGTAAATGTTCCAGCTTAAAACACCATAGGGGAAAATCGCAGAAAGATCGGTTTCTAATTATCGACGATAACCGATAATGGCGGTAGATAACTATCCGATGTTAACGCCATCTAAACACGCTCGTAATATTCAGATACGAAAAAGAAAAGTCTAGTAAGACTTCTAATTACGTTTTGTTAAAAGGAAGTTTAGGTAAAATACTTATGATGGTATATGTCTGTCTCTGTTATCGATACTAGTTGATAATAAATATATGGATGTGCGACCGCAAGAAGGATCCTTTCGTTTTTATAAACCGATCCGAACGAATTAATTTGACGAAAGACGATATTAATCCTCGTACGACGAATTCAAGACGATTTCGATTCGACGATTATCGGACGATGATCGTAGAGACTTATCAGATTATATCTCGCTAGTAATAATCTCTACTTGTATATAATACATCTAATTTATATTATCTAAAATATACTTAAATAAAATTAAAGAAAAGAAGATTACAACATAAACTTATAGATACATATATTTATGATAGGTCTAATGTATACTCGGACGTATTTTATATCCAATTACTTGTAAGAAAAACGCGTTAGTATCATAGAAATTTCATTATCAAAATGATCTCTATTAGCATTCCGCAGTCTCGACCAAATCCACTTCGGTGATCGAGGCTAATTAAAAAGAGAGAACGAAGGAATGAAGTAAGAAAAATTATTTTTGAAATCGATCGAGTTAATATGTCTACCGAGATGGTAAGTGCATGTCATTGGGGAATAGATTATTTACCGTAACGATGATTGAAATCCGTCGAACTAAGTTTCGCCGAATAAGAAGTGGAATAAGAAGGGGAAGGAGGGGGGAAAAGGAGGGGAAAAGGAGGGGAGGGGAGGGGGGAGAGGGGGAGAAGAACGTGCTGGGTGCTTCTGGCAGTGTTGCCCGCGAACGAGCGATTACGAGCGAAGTAGAAAGTAGTTGGGTAATGGTCAGACACGATATCTCAACGAATGAAGGATACTACGGTTAAAGCAGCCGTAGGTAACTAACTAATGGCGAATAAAGCGCGAGAGAGGAGGGTTGGGTGGTAGAGAGAGGTTTGAGGATTATGTCGGATGATTGGGCGTAGAGACTTTCCAAGAGATTTTCCGATCGCGAATGTTGGTACATTAAGAGACATCGTAATTCTGTTGGATGGTTATTCGCTAGGATCAACGTTAGAGAGAGAGAGAGAGAGAGAGAGAGTGACTAAGTTGTGGCTAGCCGCAATTGACGAGAAGAAGATATAAGCGATTTAAATGCGAAATCGACGAAATCTTAATGGCACTTCTTTTTTCTCTCTCTCTCTCTCTCTCTCTCTCTCTCTCTCTTCTTTTCCTATCGTAATCGTTCATTTTCATCGTAATACGATTGCAAAGAGATAGAAGAGGAGAGAAAGAGAGGGTGGTAAAGATAAAAAAGAAAACGATTCGACTGATCGATAGGTTTGACTATTGGAAAGTATCAACAGGAAGTATCAAGGATTCGTCGAGCCGTTGAACCTGGTGATATCGTCGTCGTTTAATTCCGCTCACGAACCGAGCTCCGAGGCACACCAAGGTCCATTATACGTTTCACTGATGTTCTTCTGTATCCCCGAGGCTTTGGCCAAGTACACCCAACTTGGATTTCTCGCTGAACGTGGATCGAAGAAGTCGTTGGTAAAGGAACGAACGAGGAGCTCTGGATTAATCGTGAAAGTAGGTGGTCTTGACAATTTTATCGTCATCACGATCGATCAATTTTCGACTCAGGGTTTCATTCGGGTAACCGTAGTGTCCAAAATAGCGTGAGAAAACAGGAGACGTAATAATAATTCGAATTTATCGGAATTTAAGGGCTATAAATGGTTAATTAAAAAGTCTACCCGAGATACTAACGATTACTTCTTTCAGAGCTTCTATCGTTCCTGGTTCTCAGAAGAGATCGTAAAAATCGCACGTAATACCACTCCGCTCGATAACTGGTCCGCCGATGGATTAACAGCCGACGGTGGTAATCGGAGGACTTCCTGAACTATCCGAGAGAAGTGCATTTCCTAGACGTCATTATAAGTATCGGTAGTGGAAAAGAGGGCTGTGAGGAGAGGGGGAGGAGGGGTGACGATTAAACGAATAAGGACTTATGGCAATATAGAAGCTACTGCCGCTGTTGCTGTTGCTATTGGTGTTGCGGCTGGAGCGCATCTTTTATAACGCCCAGTAAAATACTCCTTTTGAAAAGATTTCCCTGGGGCTTCACGAGCTTTCTTGGCGAATTTAATGATTTCAACCCTTTTACATTGGACAAATTACTTCTGAACTATTATATCGTGACCGCCGTTATATTTTCCTTTTTCTTTTAAGACTAGATCGCGTGAACGTCGAGATCGAGAAAGGTAAACGATTATGTATGTTCTTGCACAGTGATCGACGAACCGGTACGATTCATTTGAATATCGATTAAAGATCGAGTCTGGGATTTAAAAGAATGAAAGATAATAAGAAAAAAAGAAACAAGGAAAGAAAAGAAAAGAGGAAAAACTTACGAGTTAGAGGTAGAGCGTGCCGACTCGTCGAGGTGCTACGACCGTGACAGCCAAACGGGGTCCGCACTTGGTCGGTGGTAATGGTGCCGTGGTCGCGGGTGGTGGCGTTTCCGGTCTCGTACATCCAAGCCCGCTTCCACCTCGAAGTTCCCAGACTAAGTTCGTCAACGACCGTGGTCTGCTCAAACGCCGCGATCTGAATAAATGAAAAGTATGAGAGAAATTATATTACTTCTTATAAGAAAAATGTAAGAAGGGTTATTTTTTTTTTCTTTTTTTTGGTTTTTTATTAGCGACGAGATTGTCGGTTCGATCGTTCTTTGATATTATACCTCTTTTCTGGAAGCTTAGCACCCGCACCGGAATCACCGGACGTCCTACCACCTGAATGACTGGAGTCTAGAGTCCCATCGAGTTCCATAGCCTGCTGCAAATTCGTTAGACTTTTATAACGTATGTTGAAGAGAGGAGAGCCACCTTTGTAGCCTGGCGGTGTCTCCTTTAACGGCGAGGCGCTCTTTTGCCTCATCAAAGGACGTCCTCTCTGGGTGCCGCTATTCTTAACGTACAACTTTGCCAAAGGTGGCTTCTCCAGTTTCGGCTGTGGAGCTTCCTTAACCGCTCGCCTCGTTCTCTTTTCAGCTTGTATCTTCTTCGTTGGGATTGTCTCGATCGGTGGTGGTTCCGGTCTGTCGTCTAGCAATGGCGCGATCGTGACGGTGACAGGTGTCAACGGTGGACTTGAACTTTGGCCGGGGCTCAGTGGGCTTTCGTAGGGAGACCTGACGCTTTTCGGCAATGGCGCGAAGCCGCGAACGTAATCGTAAATCTGATCTATCTCGTCGTAATCCTCGGTGCAGGAAGAAGGTGGCACGCGATTTTCGTCCCGGTATCCGACGTGACCGGAGGATGTCTGATGACCACTACTGTGATAATGATGATGATGATGATGATGACTGCCGTTGTTGTTCCTATGATGACCGAGAGGAGCATTTTCCGAGTTGGCCGAGGATCGCCTGAGAAATCCCGATGCACTTCTGGTCTGTCTCGAGGGCTTACTCTCGCCCAAGCGACCGTCGAGAACGTGAGCACGATCGGCAACGTCGGCTACGAGCCGTGAGGCTCGTTCGATCAACCTCGTGAATTCTTGCATCAATCTCAGGGCCTCCTCGTTTCTCGCCTTGACCAACTTCAAAGGTGCCGCCAATGGCAACGCCACCGCTGCTCCCTCTCTCTGTAAGGGCAATGCGAACACGTGTTCCTCCTCGAAGGTCGAAAGGAGCCTTAGCTCCGGCACGAACTGGGACGATGATTTCAAGCCTCTCGGTGGCTGCCCGTGGACCAATCTAACCGTTAGTGGTAGCCGTTTGCTCAGCAACGCCTTCGCCGTGTGAACGCCGCTAATGTTATCCTCTCTTGCGAGTGCGCTGAAGCGGCCACGTTGTTCCATGCTCAAAAGTATGCTCTCACCTCGACAGTCGACGCATCGTAGGAATCGTCCGCGACCTGGTAATGCCACTTCACCGGCTGTCACGATTGTCTCACCAGCCGCCAGCGTTCTCGTTCCTTCGGGCACGACTATTCCAGACTCGTCATCCACTCTGCAAGCTATACCACGTACCGTTTCTCGTACCAAGGCTCCTTCTTCCGGGCATCTTCGAGAGAGCTCGTTCACAGACTCGATTCCACGGACCTGTAGAACCCCCACGCGTTATTATGAATTCATAACTTTAGTTCCTATCGTTTCACAAAAAAGAAATAAACAACAAACGAACGAACGAACGAACGAAAAAGACAACATGCAAAGATTTTAAAAGAAACGATTCTACGATCATCGTTATAAAAAAAGCTGCTCGTGAACCCACCGCTCGACCTTCCTCGCTCAAAATCTCAAAATATCCGGCATAGGAGTCCGGGATAGCTAATCTTGGCCCGATCCCAACGACTCTGCGTCCTTCCTTGATTTTAACAGCCTGAGCAACGATTTTGCGTCTACGGCCAGCCGACAAAAGCAACGCCGTACTTTGAAGACTCGGGGCTGGTAATGTTGGTACACCAAGACCACCATATTGACCCTTTGTGATCTTGATCACAGCTGGCAGACGATATTTAGTGACAAATTCTCGCAAATATGTCGCTTCCTCGGCCCAACGTGCGGCCGCCACGACAATTTGACCGTCGGTTGCAGCCATCGTCTTAGCCGTCCGAATAAGACGGACTATGACGTCCTCCTCTCGTCCTCCTCGAGAGGTTAACCCTTGTTCTTTCCTCCAGGACCTCCTCCAGGCCCTTTCTCAACGCTACTCTTGCTTTTGTTGTTTTTGCTGCTGTTGTTGTTGCTCTTGCTGCTGTTGCTGCTGTTGTTCTTGTTGTATCTGCTGCTGCTGCTGCTGCTGCTGCTGCTCCTGCGAATCCAACTTCACTTCTTTAAGCTCCATCTGAAAGCAAAGAGGCAAAGAAAGACTCTATTATTCATTCCGTGTCTAAACTCAGTTATACCGTCTAAAAATTACTACGACGATAATCCTCCTTTTCTAGTTTTCCTTTTCTTCTTTTCTTTTTACCTTTTGCAATCTCTCTAATCTATTATACCAATATTTTTTCCACGATAACGCCATATACTTCTACGATATATATATATATATAGTTAAAAATTTTTCCAATCTCCATAACCTAGATAATGTAAAACCTCTAACGTGACTCCGATCTATGTCGTTATTCTACATGACAAGCGAAACAACGTCTTTCACCAGAAAATAGATCTTATCGACGACAACGTGACGCGCTATTCGAATATTATAACGTATATTTAGTTAGATTAAATCATTCGTAAGACGAAGTATATATATATATGTATATATGTATGTATGTATATATGTACGTATGTATGTATGTATATATATAATCGGGGAAATATACGTTGGTTCGCTTAATGACAGCGTTATATATAGATTAGTTTCAAAAGCGACTATGGCGAAGGAGTCGCGAGATTAATTATTACGATTAGACCATCTTATTACTTTCTTCCTGTTATAATATTCGTGATTATAGATGGCAGACGTAGATAAAAATGGTTTGCCGGGTTTTGTGATGCTTCGGTAACACAATGAGATTTAAGTAAATACTGTTGAGTAAAAGGTAATTGTGGGTGAAAAGTTAATGATTGTGATTAGGATTTATAATGTTAATTTTTTTTGTATACATAATTTATATATATACATACATATATATATAAATATATAAATTATTTATAATAAATCTCTTTCTCTCTTTCTATATATATATATATATATATATATATATATATAAAATTTTAGATTACGGAATTTTAATGATATTTAGTTTCTTTTTATGTAACGCTCTACGTTTTTATGTTCTCGTAATTACATAATTTATATCTCGTTAAGTATTAAATTGTAGGTTTATAATCGTTTAATAATACTTCAATGATGACCTATTAAAATATCTAATTAATACCAAGATCATATCGTTAAGAAAAAACCAAGAATCATTTAACATTTGCGATTTAACCACCAAATCGAATATGAAATCATGACATTTTTCTTTATATTTCTTTTTCTTTCTAATAAGAAACGAGCGACTTTTTCTACCGATAAAAAAGACACTCAAAACGTTTCTCGATTTACAATCAATTCATTTTACAAACAACTTTATCTACTTATTCTTAAAAATTACAAACTTAAAAAAAAAAAAATAATAAAAGTTTATAAGCGATTAAAGTTCGATCGAATCGGTGGATCTATACGATTGATCTATAAAAAAGAAGCCTAAACAATTTTTCAAATAATTTCGTTTTAATCGAGAATCATCGAGTACGGCGTACATACGTATCTATATTCGTATAACCATTTGAAATCTTATGGGAAATGCGATCACATAAGAGAGGCGCCAGTTTTACGTTCGTCACGGTGAAAACGAAGTTTGCTTTCCCCGTTTCTTCTTCGACGATGTCTCTCAACGTTTACACGCGAGCTAACGTGTAGGATACGAGAGCTGACGTTGTCATTAGTCAAATTCCAATTACCGGACCGGTTTCATAATTTCCACGGCAAGGGCACTCGTCGTTCAAAATTATATACGCCGCGAGAGGAATCGTTGGGTGCATCTCCTTCTGCCATACATGCAACGAAAGAATCATGAACTTCAACTTATTCGTCGTTATTTTACCTCGTTTCTACATCGGACCCAAGTATTATAGAAAATATTACGTGTGTTTTGAAAAAAAAAGAAAAAAAAAAAAAAAAAAAAGAAAATAACAATAATAAAATAAAATAAAATAAGAAAGAGAGAAATAAATCAAATGAATTCAATTTTACGATCGAAACTTTTGTCGTCACTTTTCTTTATCTCTCTCTCTCTCTCTCTCTCTCTCCTTTTTTTTTCTCTCTCTCTCTCTCTCTCTTTGTTTCTTTTTTTTTTTTTTATCGATTAGAAATCAAAAGATTTCCTCTAACAAATCTTCAAGATCTTTTTTGTAGAAGCCGGATATCATCCTCTTACTGAATCTACGAGAAATTGTCCCTATCGCGAAATTCAATTGTTCCGATTATTTCTTTTTTCTCTTCCCCCACTTTTTTTTTCTTTCTTCTTTTTTTTTTTTTTTACTTTTTTTCTTCTTTTTTCTTTCTTTCTTTCTTTCTTTCTTTTTTTTTTTTTTTTAACTATAAATCTTCGAGAAATTGTTGCGATCGTAAAATTCGATTGCTCCGATCTGGTTTTTTTTTTCTTCTTCGTCTTCTTCTTCTTCTTCTTCTTCTTCTTCTTCTATAAATCTTCTAGAAATTGTTTCGATCGTAAAATTCAATTGTTCCGTAAAATTCAGACGTTTTTTTCGTTTCCCTTTTTAAAAATATTCGAGAGATTGTTACGATTGGTTAAATTCGATCGGGAAAAAAAATTTCTTTGTAAAGAAATTTCTTATATATATATATGTATATACGTATGTACGTATCTCCTTACAAACATTTCCTTCTATAAATCTTTCTTTTTATTTTTCTTTGAACTATCGTCAGAACGATATTTTAATATCTTACGATATTTCGGGAATAAATATACCGACATATTGGAATTTCTATACGAACCTTGTACTTGTTAGATTTTATTTTATTTTCTTTTTTTTGCCAACGCGACGAAAGATTCGTTCAAAGACTTTTTTAATCATAAGAAACTTCGAAAATTTGACCGATTGTTTTCACGAGTATTTTGTATACTTAGGTATATCATGAGAGTGGGGGTGGGGGGGGGGGGGCGTGAAGAAGTTTAGGTAGGTAAAGAGAGACAGAAATAAAAATTAGAAAGTTGTTACTAACGTTGTTTCTAACGCTACGAAATTACACTTGGTCTCTCTAGCATTCTTTTTAAGGTGTCAATTGAAGCAAACAACATTTCTTTATGGCGGTACCGTTACCAGTCGACTACGGTTCCCATAACCGTCTAGATTATTTTCAGGGTTAATTATATTTCGACTTTCATGATCTTGGAAAGCAAGCGTAGAAAGAGTTTCGTCACGAGAATCTTCGCGGTAAAAACCAAACTACGGAGAAAGTTTCTTGCGAATTTAGGGAATTCTTATTTAAGAAATAGAAAAGAAAAAAAAAAAAAGAAGAAAGAAGAAACATGCGACGTGCGAATAATTAACCTTGTCCGTTTTAATTGCCCGACTTTCTTTTCGCTTGATGTATCGTTGTTTATTATCGTTGAATTACGAAAAAAAAAAAAAAAAGGAGAAAAAAAGAAAGCTAATTTTAGCTAACAATGATCGAGCGTAATCACGCTGAACGCCATGTCCCTTTTTTCTTCTTCTTCTTTTTTTTTCTTCGTGTGTAATTAAGATACAACGCGGCATTTTTTCCTTTCCCTCTATTTTTTCTTTCTCTCCATAGAATGTGATAAATCTCGAAGGTGAAATGGATAATATATTTTATAACGCGAAGATCGTACACGTTACGAACACGATTTTCGTAGAGAACGATCTAAAAATTGTGAAAGCATTCGCATAACAAGTTATTCTTAGAAAACGATTTTGCGATATGGCACATTATGTGATTTATTAGAAATATTTTTCTACGACATCGAAGATGAGATTTGATAAACTCTAACATTTTTTAATCATTTTTTTTTACGTATTATTTTAAATTGCAATATTATCAAATAAACGAGAGTATATCTATATATACACATACACAAACAAAATACATATATACAACAAAATACATAAAAAAGAATACTGTACATACACACATACATACATAGCTATGAAAAATAAGAGTGTTATATATATATATATATATATATATATATAAATATCATAGATATAAAAAAACAAGAGTAACTATAAATACATATATATGGATACACAACAATACATACATACATACATACATATATATATATATATATTATATGAACTATATATGTGTGTGTATATAAATGGGTGTGTCTCAAAACATTGTTTCAGATTTCTCCGTGAAGAAAATATAACGGTCATGATTTCACTATAGATCATCACGTTTCCGAATCGAACGATTCCTCCGCAGAGGAATTGCTTCACGCTTGTGTATATAATCGATCGTGACACGGACTCTTTTTTTCTTTCCTTTTTTCTTTTTATTCTTTTTTCCGTTCTTTTTCTTTCTTTCTTTTTTTTTTTTCGATCGGAATAAAAGGAAGAAGAGAAGAAGCTTATCGTGCGTGTCCTCCTCTCCTGATCTCCTACCATCTGATCTCCGTTAAAAACCTTCCGTTACGATCGAACTTCTTCGTGAACGGAATTATTTTTGCAACTTTTTACCGTTACCTTGAATGAAGATGAATCTCTGACTGATGATCACTCCGTGCGAACGTTTAAGGAAAACAAAAAGTAGAGAGAAAGAGCTTAAGAACTAACTAAAGAGAGAGAGGGAGAGAGAGAGAGAGAGAAATATAAAAAAAAAAAAACTAAATTTCAAAACGTCCTTAGAAAAGAAATTTTTTTCAATATCTTTTTCCAAATATTCAATACTAATTAGAGCGAACGTATATGTTATCAAATAGTCGAACTATTCTTTCAACGACATTTTTTCTTTTCTTTTTTTACAAACTCAACTCGCAAAGAAAGAAAAGGCTTGAGACTAAACTGAATTGACTCTGATCATCGCCGAATGAAATCGATCGACTTCAACACCGGCCGTACGAACGAATCGTAAGTTTTACTCGGCGTATTATCGTAACAGGAAGAAAATTTCTATTGATAGAGGTTTAAGAGAAACATTGCCGACAATTTCTGTTTTTTTTTTTTTTTTAAAATCCTATAAAAATACGGAATATGGAATTATTAAAGAAGAAGGAACACTGTGTGCTGGTATGTGCTGGGAATGTTTAATAATTACGTTTACGGAAATACTACCTGCTAGGTCTACGAACTGTACTGAAAGATAGAGAGACAGACAGATAAAGACAGACAGAGACAAGGAGAGAAAGAGAGAGAAAAAGAGAGAGAGAGAGACTGAGTGAGTGAGATGATAGAGCACTGTATTGCAGAAGAGTTAGTGTATTCCTTTTAAAGATGGCCCGCAGACAGTTCAAGAGATAAGAACGGTAAAGGGTGACCAACAATGACCTGAGGCTTCGTGACAGGCGCGCCTCTAGGAAGTTATTCGACACACTATTTTGCCTCGCATTCTCTACCTCCCTCCTCCCTCCTCCCCAGAACTTTGTCTATTTTTCTGTCTTCGGTAGCAAGAGAGTAAAGACGGCAGTCCTTCGTTGTGCTCTTACTTGTTTTATCTACTATATATATATATATATATATATATATATATATATATCGATAATGATCATTAAACTAATTATTGTCATGTTCAAAATGTAGATACATAAGTATATTGTATTTATTATTTATTTTGAGTAACATCGATCGAACACTTGTTCAATGTTATTAAAAACCATTAGGTATTATATATCATTATGTTTTTTATATAATATATATATATATATATATATATATATATATATATATACAAACACAGATACACCTATGTACGTATATATATATAATTCAATACGAGTTATAAATTATCGAAGCTGTTAAAAAAATCGATTGGCTATTAAGAAAGAAAAAAAAAAAATTAAATACAACCTTACCAACATAGTTATCTATCTACGTGCGAACAAAGATGATCAACGATTATTATTCCCGAATAGAAGAGAAATTACTAGAAATTAACCATAAGGAAATCTCGAAGAATTAATAAACGTGTTTAACTCGGTAATTAATTCGATCGTATATATAATTGTGGACACACCTCGTGCACGATCGAGGAAACAAGCCTCTGATAGTTTCATCCAACATTCCAAATGACTCTAGGTATTATACTGTGTTCTTATCGACTGGATCGTCGAACCTGATGACGATGTATATCAAAACGCCCACGAATAGACGTACAGTGTCGCAAGACTTGATCTCTCTCTCTCTCTCTCTCTCTCTCCATCTCTATCTCGTTTACTCTCTCATGGATCTCTATACAACATTTCCTCTCTCTCTCTCTCTCTCTTTCCTTTCTTCCGGGCAAGTTGATTTATCGACATGCCCTCGAATAATATGCTGCTACTCGATGGTGCGCAGCTTTCACCGTTGCTCCCTGCTAAGCCAAGCGAAGGTGTCAACTACGAGAGACCGACTATGAGAGACCAAGGCAAGCCTTAATATCAACGACAAAGGACGACGATAACAAAGACTCCGAGAATCAAACCCCTTTTGTTTTCTCCATTCCAATTTCGACACCACCATCAGGAACAAGGATTGTCCTTGCTTGTCTTAATCGACTGTACTCATCGATAACGCGTGTCAGTATTATCTAGACACGCATAACTATGTCCCTTGCCTCTCCTACCATCCCTCCCTCCTACCACCCCTATCCACCGTTCGTACTACTCACTTCAAAAAATACCGATACAGAGAACGTAGTAGACTTTACTCTAGTAAAAATCTTAACCTTAATCCTACGGGCCGGTTTTTGACGTTGATTTATGTTGAGTGGGGGGAAGGGAAGGGAGGATAAGGGGTGCGAGGGGTGGTCGTTCCTTCGCTCGGCTAACTTCTGTCATTAACGACAACCTAGATGGTGTTCACATTCATTTGTCGTGAAACACACGTACGCACAAACATCTTGACCGAGTAAATTAACCAACTAACTAATGCTAATCGAAAAGACGAGAATCGCTTATAAGCGAAGATCTATTTAACACTGAACTACCTACCGATTCTTCTCTATCGAACAAATTCATCGTTTTCCAACTTTGATACAATTTTTGTATATTTCATTAGTTATCACGTTATCACGTTAATAAAATTTATAGTTTTTTCTTTTTTTTTTTAATATCCGTACGATTTATTTGTATTCGTCAATTCATTCAGTAAACAATCGACGATTATACTCGTTGAATTATGAGGATAATAATTTTTTTTTTAAGGTCGATCATTTCGACCGGATACGGTAGAAACAAGATACACAAGATATGTTTAGCGTTAAATTCTTTCAAGTATTTACACGCGATATATAAGTAAATAAACGATAAGCAAACGATTTAGATCCCTTTTCGATTTTATTTTATTCGTTCATAGGATTCTCTTAAAACCTTCTCTCATCATTCACATCATTCATTTTTTGTTCTTTACTTTCTTTCTCTCTTCCTCCTTCTCTCTCTCTCTCTCTCTCTCTCTCTCTCTCTCCAAGTCTTCGTTCATTCCGAATTTCTTTTCTATTTCAATTTCAATTCTACTATTCGCAATTAAAAACGACGATATATAATTTACGTAAGTACGAATAAACGCCTACCCGAGGCGCACCCGAAATGATTTGTATGTACGCTCATGCTCCGGGTAGCTACGTGACACGCTCGTTTACACGCTCGCTCGCTCGCTTGAAGATTAATTAAACCCCGTCTGGCTAGAGAAAGAGAGAGAGAGAGAGAGAGAGAGAGAGAGAGAGAGAGAGAGAGAGAGAGAAACCTCTTGCGAAAGTCCTCCAACATCGGCTTTGTCGTTTTTGATCCTACCCCACGTTCCCCATTTCTTCATTCAATCTCCCGTTAATTTCATTTAATTACGTTCAGGGAATGCACACGCGTATCACGTTCGACCGAATATGTTCAGGCTAATTTTGAACCTTGTAGAAGAAGAAGTAGAAGAAGGAGGAGAGAAAGAAGAAGAAAAATATTCCAAGAACGTTAAAGATATTGAAATCTTCTATGGAATAACGAAGATATGATAATTTTCTTACTGAATATTTTATTTAAATCCTATCCACCGTTTACACTCAATGTCGCGTTTTTCAGATAAATAAATAAATAAATAAATAAATAAATAAATATATATATATATATGTAATTTCATTTCGACAAATTCTTATCTCATTATTTTGACGTGACAGATTATATTTTTCTTTGTCGAATATTTCCTTGATTTTTATCTAACCCTGTAATATATCTAATAATTTTATCTAAAAATCTTTGCAAATAATTTTTATGTTCTTCTTACATTACATTACATTACATTACATTACATTACATTACATTACATTACATTATATTGCATTACATTATATTATATTATACGATCGAATTAAAAACTTATAACGAGTAGGTAAATAAGTACAAGAGAGTATTAACATTTTTCTTCTTGATCTTATCGGAAGATTAAAAGGATACGATCGAGATTGGTTCGATTAAACGATCTCCTTCTCTCCTTCTCTCTCACCTTATGTATCGTTAACTAATTATTTTCAATTTCCATTTAAAGGTAAAAACTCTTGGTGTTATTTAAAGGGTCTTGTGTCGAACGCGTCCTTCTTTTCTCTTTTTCTTTTTTTTTTTTTCTTTTTTTGCTCCTTCTCCATTTCTTCGACACCATCAGCATCACCTTCTTCCTCATCTCCCCATCACCCTCCCCCCCACTTTAGTCTCTTCTCTTTTTCTTTCTCTTTCTCTTTCTCTATTCGCTAGAGTTGGTTCATCGGCACGACGCATCGTAGCTCGCAAACCGTAATAACTTCCTCGTGAAACGAGCAAGAACTCGAAGAACCATCCATCATGAGCTTACGCTGTGTTGCAGAACTCTCTCTGAAGCGATAGATGCCGATCACAGGATCAAAACATTTTCGTTTCCTTCGAAAGTCACGTTTAAATGACGATTGAAAAATTATTTTTTGCATTAGAGATTAAAGATTAATATATGTATACACATATGAAAGGAATTATACTTTAATCTGAAAAAGTTGTAACAAACTCGAAGGACGTTAACAAAACTCAATCGGAATTACATCGAAATTATCATCAACTTATATTAAAAAGCACGTTATCACGATTTTACGTAACTCTTGAACTAGTTAGTTTTCTTTTAACAAAAAGAACAGTTGGATATATCACGAAGTTTTCAACTTTCTTGTTAATTTTTCTTTTAATTTACTTTTAATTACCGTCTTTTACATAACCGTCCTAATGGAATTTTATCGATCGACGGTTTTGACAAATATCGTCGGCGAACATCAGTTAAGTATTGCCGTATATGAATGTACATGAGAGAAAGAGATAAATAGATAGATATAGACAGACAGACAGAAAGAGAGAGAGAGAGAGAGAGAGAGAGAGAGAGAGACAGAGAAAGACAGAGAAAGAGAGAGAAAGAGAGAGAAAGAGTTCTAGCATACATGAATGTCCATGAAAGAAAAAGATAAATAGATGGATAGACAGAGAGAAAGAGAGAGAAAGAAAGAGAGAGAGAGAGAGAGAGAGAGAGATGTACTTCGTCCAAGAGATGTCTGGTTGCTCTTTAGAATTCCGTGCCGATCGGTCGAACGTCTCAATAATTGCTAATTGGAAGGTGGCACGAGTTTAAAAAGTGGCCGCACGTCGTCCATCTCGATGAGCCTGTCAGCTTCGGCCAGGCCACAGCTTTCGAGTGGGAGAGGAGGAAGAAGAAGAAGAAGAAGGAGGAGAAGAAGAAGAAGAAGAAGAGGAGGTGAAGAAGGAGGTGAACGAGAAGGAGGTGAAGAAGGAGGAAGAGGAGGAGGAGGAGGAGGAGGAGGATGAGGAGGAGGAGGACGAGTAATCTTTTCACGTCCAGCACGTAGCAAGAGGTCTTACTCTCTTTCAGCTCCAGGGAGAGAAAGAATGAGCTGTGCCTGCAGGGACGAGTACAAATTAATATTAAATTAAATTATAATGACAGTGTTTACCGACCGGGCTAACATACATATATATGGACACCGACATCCTTCCGTATGTAGCTTTATTCATCGTCGATGGATGTTACGAATGCGACTACGATTTTATATATATATGTGTGTGTGTCTTATTACATCTTATCGTCGATAAGATAGTGTTGAAAATATATATATGTATATTTGTGTATGTGTGTGTGTGTGTGTAGAGAGAGAGAGAAAGAGAGAGAGAAATTTGAATACAGCTAAATGTTAAAAAAATGTATAGAATATAATTATACTTGATATATCCGAAACAAGATTCCAAAGGAATCGAATCATGCGAGAAACAGATCATTTGCCTAACCAATTTGAAACAATATATGAAATATATTTCAATATAAAAGAACATTTCTTTTATCGTAAAGATTCATTGTTTCATCTTACGTATGTATTGTATGTATGTATCTAGAAAAATAACGAACGCATGATCTTGGATGAAAAATTATTTTTTCATTCAAATGATCGATGATGTATCCGATCGATCTCTGATATCGTCGCGATGATATAGTCGTATTTTTCGAAGATTTACTTATGAAATCCTTGAAGAGAAAAAAGAAGAGAAAAAAAGAAAGAGAGAGAGAGAGAGAGAAAAAAGGAAAAAGAAAAGAATAAAGAAACGAAGGACGAAACAGCCTTCGCTTGGTCACATGCATACACACAAACAATACAATATACACACATACAACATATCTATAAAATTTACCGATCCAACAAAGATCTTTTTCCAACTGATGAGAACAACGTGTTTCACCAACCAACCAACCAACCAACCAACCAACCAACCAACCAACCAAGGAGTTAAACCGAGAAATTTCCTTTTGTTTCTACTTAAGAATCGTCCGCATCACCCGTTCCGTCACTGTCGGGAGCAGCGTTACGTGGCGCGCACGTGCGCGATCACTAATAGAAGACAAAGCTCGTTGGAAAGCCAGCTAGGAAAGTAGTTCTTGCTTGTGGATAGGAAGAGAGAAGAAACGAGTATAAAGATAGAGAAAGAGAGAGAGAAAGAGAGAGAGAGAGAAGGGTAATAGGCAGCACCAACGAACGACAGCAAACGAGAGTCGTCGCGATGCTTCAAGATTGACCGCAGACTCATCGTTCCATGCTCTTACCAACACACACATACAAATATATATATATATATTTACAACCTCCAAGCAACCTTTCCAATTGTGTAAGCCATCTCTTTCTGTCTCTCTTTCTCTTTCTCTTTCTCTCTTTCTCTCTGTGTGTATGTGTGCATCTGTCTTTCTCTGTTTTATTTGTTCGTTAACTTCCATGGAGAATTGTAAACGTTTGTGTTAAACTTTAACAGAGATTTGTTCATCGTCTGGTTATGTACTTATCTATCACGTTTTTTTTTTTTATTTTTTTTTTATTTTGACACATAATTATGTTTAACCATTTTTGATAATTATTTAGGTAAATTAAGGAAGAGTGTTTTCAAATATGTACCGAAGTTGCTTAAGTTTTTTAATGTTTGTTGTATAAACGATATCTATAACAATATGTAGGTATGCGATAGTAAATTGAGGAACGATATCGTAGAGATAATAATGTGTTGTTTATTTTATTATACCATAGAAGTAATTATAAAAATTTGTTTCATTATTACGTGAAGTAATGAAAAAAAAATTTTTTTTTTTTTAAATTATTACGTATCTGTTCTCAGTAAAAATGTAGTAGTGTGTGAAAAATGCTAATTCAAGATTAGTAAAAAATTTATATATAAATAATATATATATATATATATATATATAGAGAGAGAGAGAGAGAGAAAATATCTTAATTACGACGGTACGATTTTAAAAACTTTCTCTCTATCACACACACAAACACACATACACATCATCTATGTATGATATTAAATCGTCGCGTGATAAATATTTTCTACTAACAGCAAAAAAACAGAAAGAATTTTATTCGAACCTTCTTACTCGATTCGTAGAATCTCGATACGTCGATTCGTATCTGAACTTGATCTACGAACGTGTGATATTATGTTATGGGGACGATGAACGTCTTATGACGTATGATAGTAGTAAAGAAGATGGCGAACTATCATCGTCAGCACGATAGGTGAGAGTTTCTAAATTAAAAAAAGAAAAAAAAAAGGAAAAAAAAAAATACAAGATCACAGCTTTCGGTTTGCACCTCGACATTCTCGTCTCCGTGTAGGTATCTCGATCATGTTTCTCGAGTCGTACGAGAGAGAAAGAGATAGAAAGAAAAAGAGAAAGAGAAAGAGAAAGAGAGTAAGAAAGAGAGAGAGAGAGAGAGAAAGAGAGAGAAAAAGAGATAGATAGAGAGAGTAGAAGAGCAGCAGGTGTTCCAGTTGTATCACCGGTCTTATATCATAGCTAAATCATTATATAACGCATCCATGCGAGATAGGATGCAACGACGAAGAACAAATCCGTGATAGAGATAGAGATAAAGTGTATGTGCGTGTATACACGTATGTATATATGTGTATGAGAGAGAGAGAGAGGGAGAGAGGGAGAGAGAGAGAGAGAGAGAGAGAGAGAAAGTGAAAAAGAGAAAAAGATCGAGATCTTTAATTCGATTTTCTTGTACGAAATCGAATTTAACTTTCGATAATATATTCTAAGTACGTCTCATTATATTTAAAACATTAAATAAATATTAGATCGAACTAGGATCAAATTCTCTGAGAACGTTGAAAAGTATTTTCGTTTTATCTTTAAGACCCTTGAAACGTGTTTCACGCGGGAAGTAATATTATAGTAATTAAGAATTTATTATAGATGAAAATATTAAATCTAGAGTTGTAATTTGCATAACACGATGTATCTATATAAGTAAAAAACGAGATTACTCGGAGTAAGAAAATCTTTTTCTTCATCTTTACTGTACTTTTCTATTATATTTCTTCTTTTTTTTTTTTTTCCTTTTTTTATTTATTTATTTATTCTTCTTCCTTTTCTTTTCCTTCCTCGTAGAAAGTAATGAATATATTAATATTTGTGCGAAAGATATTGAGAGAAAGATTTTGGCAAAAGAAGTACAGAAAAATTTCGATCGGTTTATAAATCAAAACACGAAGTTGAAATAATAAAAAATTCTAAATAATATCTTCGATTATATAACTTCCAATCCTTATAAATGCAAGGTTATAAATATAACCATAATAAGAAATAAAAATCTTCAACTATAGTCAGGCGATATTATAGTTGACGTCTGTTCGTCGAGTGACAGTCGACATTAACTCGTTAGTGAAAGAAGAAGAAGAAGAAGAAGAAGAAGAAGAAGAAGAAGAAGAAGAAGAA
>NC_057692.1:4963036-4969522 GCF_014466175.1 Vespula pensylvanica | reverse complement strand
GAGAGAGAGAGAGAGAGAGAGAAAAAGAAGATCAGCCGTCACCGTTGTATACAACTGTACGTACTACGTTCGCAGAGTTGTACTCTCTTTCTCTCTCTCTCTCTCTCTCTCTCTCTTAGAGAGATCACCTCTCTCTTTCTCTCTCACGCTTCGACAAAGTCCCGAAGGCTTTAAATCAAAGGTACGATCTTTTCCGCAAGAGCGAAAATTGGAATTTTCTTATCGGCTCGCTCTCGTTGACGAGCACTTTGCGAGAAACAAGAAAGACTCGGCTCGTTCCTCTTGGATTGACGTTTAAACGGCGCAACGAGGACTACGTTGCTAAGAGTATGAAAGAGAGAGACGGAGAAAGAGAGAAAGAGAGAGAGAATACAATCGTCGTCGTCGTCGTCGTCGTCGTCGTCGTCGTCGTCGTCGTCGTCGTCATCATCGTCTCTCTCTTTCCCTCGGATTCTATGTTTCGGTTCGATGATCGAAAGTAAACGCGTTTAAATTCCATCAATTTTTCTTCTTCCTTCTCGTTTCTCTTCTCCTTAGTTTTTATTCCTCAAGGACGCGGAGCTTCGAGGTAACGCAATTGTTGCGAAATACTAACTTCCAAGTTCTTGTCTTTAACGTTTCTTTTTTTTTCTCTCTTTACCTTTTTTTGTTTTTTTTTTCTTTATATATATATATATATTTTTTTTGTTCTTTTCCTGTCATACCCTCTTCTCCTCCCACCGAAGATTTTATTACGTATAATTGATATAAAATATTTTCGATATTTTCGATATTATTTTATGTAAATACGTGCGCGCAAACGTATGTTTAATTAGAAAACAAAAAACGCGATTAGATCCTGTCACGTTTCTAACGAAGATAGTACGATCATATAATGTCTTTACGCGGTGTAATTCTTTAGAGTGATATGATTCTAATGAAATTAGTAACGATTATAATGTCATACGTGATATAATTCTATGGAATGATATAACATAGTATAGTCTGGTGTGATTATTCATTGATTTAATAAAATAATTATTATTGTTTATTAAAAATATTGACCAAATGAATATGGAAGAATGTGGAATATATAAATGTATTAACGATATACTATTATAGACAGAGATTTTATATGCAACATTTTTTTTTTCTTTTTAATAAAGATCGTTACATCAGCCTAATAAATAATCGTAAATTTTATATCGAACATTTTTTAATAAAATTCGTATAAACGTAACCACCCAGCTGATATAAAACAGATATAAAACTGATATATAACCATGATAATAACGACATTAATATAAACATATATATATATATATATATATATATATATATATATATGCAATATATCTTTTTTATCACCTAATAAATGATATGAAGATAACCAAATAAGTAAATAAATAAATATTATATATACATTTATCATGGTAATAACTGACATATTAAAAACTAGATATAAAAATAGAGATTTCATATGCAATATTTTTAAAGAAAAATATTAGAAGACTATAATAAATGGTATATAAACATAACATATATTAATATAATTGTAACGTGCAGTGAAATAATGATTCGACCACAAAAATCATCATCGTATTATGTCCTAGGAAAAGCAAATCGTGATGTGTCGTGTGCCTTATATACTATACGTATATAAGATACGCGAAGAACTTCTCAAGAGTTAATAGACAGTTTGTGTGCCTTGGAAGGGCGGTAGTAGAGAAGTTAATGACACGAAAAGCGCAATCGAGAGCGTTATTATTTATCATACCTATCTCGAGACCATGCTACTGACCTAATGGATTATTAATGTTAATGCCGCCTGAATGAAAACACCGATGAAAATGAGGGGTTACGCGTTATACTTTTTTTCTCTTTTTCTTTTTCCTCTGTTTTCTCTTTCTCTCTTTTTCTTTCTCTCTTTTTTTTTTATTTTCCTATTTTTCCCCCCCTTTTTTTTTCAAAGACGTACACGTTCTCCAAGCAAAACGCATTGGTCATCGTATGCATACATTTTTTTTTCTCTCTCACTCTCTCTTTTTTTTCTTATATCTATCTATCTATCTTTTTCTATTTGTAAACATACATAGCTACTGCACGACGAAATACGAATAATATCGTTTCTTGAATATATATCATGTATCTTATATCGATCTTAAATAATTATTCGAATCAATTGATTTTACTCGAACGGATTAATCCCAACAATGATTAATTAATCGATATAGACATTAATCGAATTATCTTCCTCGAAAGAAATTAAATTATTCACGTTAAATAATAGATATTAATATCGTACAATTATCAAAAATCAATTAGATTCATACTGGACTGTCTTATGAGATAATAACAACGTTACGTTCGCACGATGTTTTATTTTTACGTGATGTGAGAATAATGTAATTTTCGAATACGACAAAAAAAAAAAAGAAAAGAAAAAGAAATGAAAGAAAAAGAAAAGAAAACAAAGAAAGAGAGAAAGAAACAAGAGGAATAGGAACTATTCGCTTGACACTATCGATAACGTAGCTACGTATATAGTGATTGCACCTCTGATCTGACTCAACTATCTCTCTCCCTCCCTCTCCCTCTCCCTCTCTCTCTCTCTCTCTCTGTCTCTCTGTCTCTTTCTGTCGTTCGTGTGCATACGCGAGGCCAGAGGTGGCTCGAGTGCACGAGATCGCAGCTATGCACCAACGGAAGATCGCCATGCTCTTTACTCTTCGGAGAGAAAGAGACAAAGACAGATAGATAGATAGATAGATAGAGAGAAAGAGAGAGAGAGAGAGACAGAGAGAGAGAGAGAGAGAGAAAGAGAGGGTTGGTAGGCGCCTCCTCGTCCTAGAGTTATATTTAGATTCGCGCTGAGCGTCTTCGTGCTTCTTGTTTTACATTTGCTGACCAACACACCACCGACATCACCACCACTATTACAACCACCACCACCATTACCATCACACCATCACTATCACCACTGTTCCTTATTACAAGCATAGCAAAGAGGGCCGTCCTCTAGTCATCGTCACCGTTACACCCTTCTCTTTCTCTCTTTTTCTTTCTCTTTCAAACCCATTTTCAAGGGAGGAGAATATATATATATATTTTTTCTCTTCTTCTTTTTTCTTTTTTTAGTTTTTTTGTTTGTCTCCTATACCGCACTAGCAGCCTCGTTTATCGTGCTTATTAACACTTCAGTGTTCAACGTGCCGACGTGAAAATGCATGTATAAATCGACACACATTGTATATGGGTGTATGTATGTATGTATGTAGGTATGTATGTATGTATGTCATTTAAATGTATAATACGAATTGTATGTTTTCTATTAAAACATTGATTATCTTTAATTATTTCGATGGAGTGATTCAATGATGAATATAATGTTAATGCTTGATTATTGAATTGGATATGCGACGAGTTATTTTTTATATACAGGTGTAACGATAATTTATTTATTTATTTTTTTTTTTTGTATTCGCGAATTACGTCCATGATTAACGATCTGTGATTTAATTAATTTCTACGTTTTATATGCAGTCGTGATTATTTTTCATCGCATGGATAGAATGTTTTAATAAATAAAAAATCGACATTTAATTTATAAACGAAATACAATATATATATATATATATATATATATATATATATATATATATATATACACACATATATATGACGCGTTATTCTTGATACATAGATGTAACAATAATTTTTTTTTTCATTTACAATTACAATAACGAATACGAGATTGATTGAAACATGTATGTAAATATTGTTTCGTAGATACCTATAATATACGAGAATGCATTCGTAGGAAATTGTACTTTTGTTTTTTTGTTGTTATCTCATTTTGTTTATTATCTGCATAGACTCGAGTGAAATGAGTGCGTAATGAAAACGAAACGTGTAGGTGCAATCCTCATGAAAGTGAACAGATATGAGCGACTCGTAGGAAGCTGCATGGCTGTTGGTCCTTGGGGTCAGAGTTCGAACGATTGCTTCTTTGCATTTCCCGCTATCACACGAACACGTACATACACAAACACACACCCAAACATATATTACACCATAGCAATATCGTTCTGAGAGAATTGCAAAAGTTATTGATGAGAACATCCGTTAGAAATGATGATCGTATCCCTGATCAATTTTTCATTATATTTTTATTTATATGATTAGGATTTTTATCGATCAATAATAATTATTTTGTTAAATAAATAAATATATATATATATAAATTGTATATATATATATATATATGTATATATTGATCACATAAATAAAATCATGTGTCGGATTCGTATCACTTTTTTATACGACTTACAACAGATATTTCCTTATAAATATTCATCACAACGTTTAATAATATTTTAATCAATAATATAACAATTTCTAGATATATCGAATCGAAGATATATTAATTTAAGAAGCGTGCGTGTACGAGTTAATTATCACTAATAAATATTCAAGTTGACTTTTTCATACAGGACAAAATTCACACTTTTATTCTCAATAGAAAATATAGATTACGTTTTCAAACTAACGAATTATCTTTAGTTATCACACCTTGTAGAGATTCTCATTCGTCTATCGTATATTCCGAATTATCTCTAGTTATCTCACCTTATAAACATTCTCATTCGTCTATCATATATTCACACATACATACACACATATACTCACACAAATTCGTACGTTCCTATAGATAAAAAAGAAATTAAAAAAAAAAAAAATAATAATAATAATAATAATAATAATAATAATAAAATCAGACAACAAAGATATCTCTCAAAGTTTTGCACGTATCCCTCCGCCCAAACACACACACACACACACACACACAAACACACTAAAAATATAAACACATATATACACGAGTGACAAAAAAAAAAAAAGAAAAAAGAAAAAAAAAAAAAAAGAAAAAAACGATAGATTAAAAAGAATTGCGAAACTTCGTCGTACGCGTATCGTTATTTGGGGATATTCGTCGAGGACGAATATAGCATCATATAAGATGCATTGGAAAAAGCAATCGAGAGAAAGACAGATAGAAATAGAGAAAGAGAGTGAAGATGAGAGAAAGCAACGAAGGATAAGCGTCGAGAGAAGAGGAGGAACCTAAGGAGCGTATTTTACGATCGAATCGATTATCCACGGGCCTGCACGTGGGGAACCACTTCAGGAACGAACGTGTGTCCGACGGGGAAGAGCGCCAAGGTCTTCCACGGTTGAAACTCGCCGTGCGGATTTAGTTACGGCCCGTTGTTGCCGCGCTACATTGCAGCTTTACTCTCTCTCTCTCTCTCTCTCTCTCTCTCTCTTTCTCTTTCTTTCTTTCTTTCTCCTTCTCTCTCTCTTTCTCTCTTTTTCTCTTTCTCTGTCTTTCTTTCTTTCTCTTTCTCTCTACTTCTCTCTACTTCTCTCTCTTTCTCTTTCTCTTTCTCTCTCTATCTATCTATCTATCTATCTCTTTCTCTCTCGTCCAAACCAAGGCGAAGAGACCGCGAGAGGAGATGGACGAGGAGGTGGAGTAGAAACGAGTACGAACGAACGAACCTTCGACGATATGAAATGCTGGACGGACGTTCGTTCATGGTGGAAACGTATCGAGGAGCTTCTGGTCTCTTTCTCGATCTTACTTGAGAAAGATTTTCTTTAAGATTACATTTAACTTTGATTTTATTTCTCTTTCTTTCTTTCTTTCTTTCTTTCTTTCTCTCTGTCTCTCTTTCTCTATCTATCTTTTTTCTTTCTTTCTATTTTCTATTTGGTACGAATCGATCGATGTCAACGTAGAGATTACGATTAGATCTACAACTATCGTACAGGTGTTAATTGGTTTTTATATCGTGCGAAGATTTCTTTCTTTCTTTCTTTCTTCCTTTCTTCCTTTCTTTTGAAAGATTTCTTATTTCAGCTCTATCGATTTATCTATTTTCTCTCTCTCTCTCTCTCTCTCTCTCTCTTTCTCTCTCTCTCTCTCTCTCTCTCTCTGTTTGTCTGTCTTCGTCTTTCTTTGGTTCTTCTTTTTTCTTTTTCTCTTGATCTTTTTTTCATTGATACATCATTGAACAGTATTAATTATTCTCTATATAATGCAAAGTTTTACGAATCTTTTTAACTTTCTTTTCCCGAAAGATTCCTCACTTGAAGTATAGATTTATCTATTCGATTTATATCTCACTTTCTATGAAAATAGATCGATGAAGTCACCGTTAACGTCACTTTTAACAATATAAAGTAAAGATTACGATATCTTCTTTAAAAACGTCTACTTCAACTTTACCCTTTCTCTCTCTCTCTCTCTCTCTCTCTCTCTCTCTCTCTCTCTTTCTCTTTTTACAAAAACCAACCGACGCAACATCATCGAATCATCATCGATTTTAATCAATACAATTTTACAAAAGAAATTACTGTTTCTCCAAAAAAAAACATTTTTACATAAACTTAGATATTCTCTCTCTCTCTCTCTCTCTCTCTCTCTCTCTCTCTCTCTCTCTC
>NC_057692.1:4951485-4958985 GCF_014466175.1 Vespula pensylvanica | reverse complement strand
TACACGTATACAGGGTGTCTAGTTTGCTAAACGATACGATCGAATACCATCGATCCGATTGGTTTTATACGCGAAGTGTTTCGAGTAAAAGTTTTTAGATTTTAAAGGGAATGCAAAGGGTGAAGGTAGGGGGAGGATATACGTAATATATCGTATAGTAAATATTTCACGAAGATCGCCGTTCTCCAGACACGCAATTTGTGATCGTAGTATATTATTTTTTGCCTTTTTTTTTTTTTCAAGTCCTTCACATCTCTTTATTTCTTGCAACTTCATAAGTCGATTAAAATATCGACGAAAAGGTAATAGGTACAGGAAAAAACCGTACAACGTTTCTTCGATTCGTATCGATATTTTTTAAAACTTTTGTTAAGCTTCAAGTGTTTAGAGAAAAGAAAAAGAAAAAAAGAGTTATAACGATTTTCCTATCTCGGAAATTATTCCCTCTACGATCAACATTTTTTCCCTTTTAAAACTTAACAATTTTTATTTGTAACATTTTTTTTTTTTTTTATGAAATAATTAGGATCGTAGATATTTGATCGTAACGTTTAAATCGAGTCACCTTGTATATGTACATATAAACACATATACACTCATATATATATATATATATATATATATATATATTTCTAACGTATATAAAAAGATGATGTGCATCCAGGACGACAAGTCTAATAATTCGTGATTTCCGATGTGCTTCTTCCACAATCTTTCGTGATCTCTCTCTCAATGTTTCAACGTGAAGATACTCGAAAAATACATTTCATTCGAACGTGAGACCTTTCTTTAACTATCTAAAGATCGTCGGCTCGAAGATTGCTTAAAAATACCTAACTAATTGCTTACTCTTTCCGTTCCCACTGAAAAGCAGGTTTTTCGAAAAATAAATCGAATAGCGCGCTTCTATATATATATATATATATATATATATGTATATATATATGTATGTATATATATATGTATATATATATACCTACACGTACAAGATGACCCACATAAAGTATTAGAAACCGTTTTTACTAGAACCGCTACGGTTATCATCTTCAATTTCCTTTTTCTGCTTTCTTTTTTCCGAAATTATACGATAGAAAAAGACTTGATTATTAATAGAGAAAAAAATGTATAATACACATATATATATATAATTTATATCATATAAATATTATGATATATATTGTCCACATTTATTATTATATATAATATAAAGTATAATCGCCCGCTTGTGTACATATGTCCGCGTATATGTCTTTCCCGTCAATATATAATATTTACTACGATTTTATATATTATTACATCTACATATAACATCAGCTCTAACAAATTATCAGATATATATATATATATATATATATATATATATATATATATATCAAATATAAATCTTCAAAAATTCATTATTATATGTATTAAAACATTTACATTCACATATATTATTTCAACGTGTTACATCCTCTATATCCATCTTTCTTTATTTTTTTTTTAATAATAATAATAATAACACAACAATAAATAAATAAATAAATAAATCGCAAATGGAAGAAAAAAAGAAACAAAAATCTCTCTCTCTCTCTCTCTCTCTCTCTCTCTCTCTTTCTCTTCTGTTCATCCTCATTTCCGAGAGAAGTTAGCTACTTACCCAAGCGCGTCGATCCCTAAAGAGGTTCTTCTTTCTGCTGTCCCCTTTCCACCCTTCGACTTGAACCTACACATACGTTAGGTATATCTACACGCACAACCATAAACGTCGAGTAAACGTACATGCAACTATACTCTCTCTCTCACAGAGAGAATTCCGCGATTACTTCGAATGCCAACCGGTATCCTCCTCCCTCGCTAAAGTGCCTATCCGTCTCTTTGTGCGTTCTCGCGAACTGCGCTCGAACAAGTAAGTACGTATACATACGTATACTAACGTTAAACCGTAAGAACGCGACGCTTATACAAGGAGGCGAACCAAGAAGGTTCGGGGTCACGTTCACACGAGCCGTCCCACACTTATTAATTCGTTATTTCTAATTAATATTAATGTCGACTATCTGGCGCTATCGAAGAAAGTTAAAAAGAGAGAGAGAGAGAGGGGGGGGAGGGGGTAAAAAGAGGGAGGAAAAAAGAAATGGAATGTCATCGAAACGTCAAATGAAATATCGTCACATTCACGATTATGCTAAATGAAAATGATATGTTGCTAAATGATTCGAGAGAGAGAGAGAGAAAGATTATGGAGAAAAAAAAAAAAAGGACATTGTAATTTATTCGCGTCTAACTCGAATTTACTTATTTTTCATGTCGAACTTACTTACTTACTAGCCGATGAAAATATCGCATTCGCCAAAATAAATCGAAGTTATTATCGTAATTTATACTTCGTCTGACGTTTTCTAACTTTCTTTTTTTTTTTTTTTTATGTATTTTCTTTGGGTTTTTCCTTTTTTTTTTTTTTTTCTTTCTTTCAATCGAACTCGCGATTCGCGAGATGAAAATAAAATATTCTTAGTAAAATCGCAATATGTATATATATATATATATGTATATATATTAATTGACTCTTTCGTTTAGTCTGACACGATATTTTCTACTTATTTTTCTCATCGAATTTACGACTTGCTAATGAAAATAAAGTATTGATAAATATATCGTAATTTATTCCTCGTTGCGTCTTACTTGATGTTTTCTCCTTAAGCTTAAGTTTTTATTCTTATTATTATTATTATTATTATTATTATTATTATTTTTTTTTTTTAATCGTACTCACGACTCACGAATAAAAATTAAAGAGGACTCGAGAAAATATCGTAATTTATTCCACGTTGCATTTAACTTGATAATTTCTTTTCCTATTTCTTTTTTGTTTCTTTTTTTTTTTTCTCTGATCAAACTAACGATTCGAGAATAAAAACGAATAAGAATTCATTTGCTTCGCCTCGCTGTTTTCTTGTTACTATTATTCTTTTATTTGCTATTATTCCGTTTATCTCACTCGTCGAAATTTACACGAAAGAAGAAAGTATTATAGTTCCAAAACAATGATCGATAAAATCGCTGATTCAATCTATCCGTTATATCTTTTTGAAATTAATTCGACGATTCGAAAGAATGGAATTAAAATTGCTCGTTCTAACAAATTTTTATTTTATTTTCATTAGATTTTCGATAAATTCTTATCGTTACTTTCATCTTCGCAAAAATATCTTATGCAATGTCAGATGAATGAAAGTAACATTTCAATTATGTTTTCTAAAAACGCGTTATTGTTATTGAAAACAATGTAATCGGGAAAGATAAAAAGAATAATAAAATATGTACTGTTAATTGAGATACATAGTCTGAGATAATAATGACGATGGATCCGATAGACAAGGTCGTATTTAAACCGTTAACTCTGCCGTAGTGAAGAAGAGAAGACGCGATATAATGGTAATTTAAAAAAAATTATCTCGCGATGGTTAACGTATTATTATTCTCATTCTTTCGATCGTAAATTATTAATTAAAATAACGTAGAAAAAAATTCATTAGTCGGATTTATGATTACTATTTCTTAGGTACTTCGTATCGATAAACGATCTAACTTTAATAATTTCCATTCATACGTCCGCGTTCATTTATTCGTTAATTAAATTTTTCTTTTTCTTTTTTTTTCTCTTATCGACACTCGAATGATACGTAGATTGTAACGAGATCGACGATTGAGTTACAAGTCGAAGATCGAATTTGAAAAGATCGATATACGATAAGAGTATGAAAGAAACGGAAAAAAGTCGAGTGTCGATAAAAATTTCCTCGATATTCCTACTTTCATTAATTAAATAAGAAAAAAAAATAAAATAAAATAAAATTAACGATTGCATTACATTGTGAAAGATCAAGAAGACATCTTTCACGATCGCGCATTTATAATTATGCGACTGAAAATATTTCTTCCATATTTGTGCCATTTATAAATGATGAGTGAAAACATTTTTGAACGAGAGAAAGAAAAAAGAAAAAATTGCTTTCTATTTCGTAAACAGGTAAAAGTAAAATAGTAAATACCGAGCGATGAAGCAAGAGAGAAAGAGAGAGAGAGAGAGAGAGAGAGAGGGAGAGGGAGAGTATCGATTAAGGAATTTAGATATTATCTTGTCGAGAACGCGGACGTTGTGTGTCCCTTATCGGGATGGCGGGTCCTTTAAAGGGCAACCGAACGCAAACGAGTCGAATCGAATATGAGAGAAACGTATAACGAGAGAGTTAAGTGGCCTATCGAAGTTAAGGATGCCAACGAAACATGTTCGGCGATCGGTGTATTATCGACGACAGGCCACTATCGATAGTAGACTCAGAGAAGGCTTATTTGGGTAGGTGGACCGTTATACGGAACGAGCTAGAACGTGACAGCGTCGCTCATTGTCGTTGACCGTCGGTCAACTAGCCAACCAGTCAACGAAGCAGCCAACCAACCGAACAGTCAGCCTGTCGTAAACCTCTTCGAACGATCTACTACTTCGATTTGATAATGGAGAGTTTGAAGAGAGGGGGTGAGGACACATAGTTCTAGCTAGAGAGACCGGGGTTAATATATTTCAAATAATTTGAACACACGGTATATAATCAAATACTCGATCAAGATGTTACATGTTTTTATATTTATTATTTCTCTCATTTATCACAATGGAACGTAAATTGGTTCCACGGTGATGATACTTGGTTTTATTCGAACGATTCGTCGATCATTTTTGTTTTTACGGTGAACAAGATTTACGAGTAAATATGTAAATAAAAAAAAGAGAGTAAGGGAGGACAAAGAAAAAAAAAAAAGAAAAGAAAAGAAAAGAAAAGGAAAGAGAAAGATATAAGAATCGTTGGAAAATTCTAATGAATATTTCAACGATGTTAGACCTTAGAATTGGGGCCTGATGCACGGACAAGAATTTCGTTCGGCAAAGGAAGGTGCGAGAAGGCCTGACAAAGAATAAGAATAACAATAACAATAAGAATAAGAATAAGAATAAGAAAACGAACAATACAAAAAAGAGGGAGGAGAAAAGGAGAGAATAAGGAGTCGAGCAAGAGGAAAGTCCGAGAGAAAGGAAAAGGGACGAACGAAAAGAGAAGAAAAAAGAAAGAAGGAAAAAATATAAAGGGAGAAAAAAATGAAAAAGAAAACAAAACGAAACGAAACGGGACAAGAGAAAAAATGGAAAAGGGAGGTGAAAAACCGCGAGTGGTGTCGCAGCGTTGGTGTACACATAACGTGTATTAATGTGCGTTAAGACGCGGCGAAACGACGTGGCAGGCCCACGGGTATAGGATGACACTCGGTGTAAGGCCCCTCGATCGCCTCCCATCAATTCCCACTCCTCGTCTCGGTGTTCGCGTAGAATCTCTCTCTCTCTCTCTCTCTCTCTCTCTCTCTCTCTTTCTTTCTCTCTCTCTCTCGCACGTGTGCCGTCGCACGGGCAACCCGACGAAGAATGCCGAGTTACAACGAACGATCCCGAACGATACCCGAGCGGCCTAATCCTCGGGCGATTTCGCGAATACTCGTGAACGTTCGGTTCGACCTTGAACGGGCCCTCTATGGTCTATGCCACTGACACGGACCAAGGACGGGGGGGCCTCACGGTTGGGTACCGGCGTGCTGTTGTCCCGAAACGCGGTCGTGGAACTCAGCGCGCTCGCGCTGGAAAGTGTTCGCCCGATGGCAAACTCTTTTTCGTGCCTTCGTATTCTTCCCTTCGCGCCTACCATTGGCGTAGGATACGACGGACCTGTACAGTTTACTTATATCCTTTTCTCTTCTCTTCTCTTCTCTTCTCTTCTCTTCACTTCTCTTCTCTTATCTTTCTCTTTCTTTCTCTCTTTCTCTAGTGTGAGCGCGCGCGAATGCGTTCGCGAGAGTATATACACACACATACATAGACAAACTCACAGATACGGATACCCTTTACTTTAGTCGTTACCGAGGTACAGTACGTAAGATATACTGAATTTTCTTCTCCCTTCGCTTTTCGTATTATTGTTCTGGAAATGTTCGATCTCACCTATGCTTACATTCTTGTTCTTTCTTTCTATTTCTCTCAGTCATTGTCACTCTCTCTTTTTTTCTTCCTTTCTCTTTATTTCTCTTAGTTTGCTCATTTTATTCGTTCGTTCGTTTGTTCTTGTTTTATTCCTTTTGTCTCTTTTGTCTTTCCTTTCTTTTTTTTTTTGTTTTCACGTTGCCAACCTTGCAACCAGAGACTCTCTTTCTCTCTCTCTCTCTCTCTCTCTCTCTCTCTCTCTCTCTCTTTCACTTTTTCTCTATCTCTCAATACATGTTCCTTTTTTGTTTCCTTGTTTTTCTTATATTTCTTATACGACAAATCGAGGTCGATCGGGTTTCTAAGAATTTTTACTCTACAAGTTTCCAGACAGGATTCCGCAAAGTATTCTTACCTCACTGGCGTGGAAGACACGTTACGAAAGGTAAAGTAAGCGTTATGTATATCCGAGAAAGCATTTGAAAGTTTCCAACGTCATCGTGGCAACCGCAGCAACGTACATACATACGTACACGCGCACACATACACACACACATACACATGTACATCATAATATATACGTACGCATACGTATGTATTTACGTATAATACACATATACATACATATATATATATATATATATATATATACATACATACATAAACACATACATACATACATAAATACATACATACATACATAAATACATACATATATATACAAACATACATAGATGCAGCGCCGCTGCGTTACGATGTACTCTGGCAGTCGCGAAAGGGTCAGGGATCATGCCACGAGGAGGGCACAAGCAGTACGGTCCGCGTTGGGCCAATCCCTTAAGAAAGGATCCTCATGCAGATCCGTTTCTATCTCGAAAGACACAATGGAGTCTGGTCGAGGTCGTAAAATCACGATATGTATTTTCTATCCCTCCAACCCTTCTCCTTCTCCTTCTCTCTCTCCTTTGAACAAAACACACGCACACACACACACACATATACACCTGAACGAACGAAATCGATACCCACCGTTTATTATAAACTCGTACGTAATCGACATATCCAACACTTTCGCTAATTCTTTCCCAGAATCGAATGAAATATAACGAAGATCGAAAAAGAAAGAAAAAAAAAAAAAAGAAAAAAAGAAAAAAAAATGTGAGACCTATTTCATTTATATAACCCTTCACGAAATTTATATTCGATCGCTCGCGCCAATGTCCAAGAAGGCCGAACCTTCGGTCCGCCCTAAACCATCGCGGCTACTACTTGTTGAGGCTCCTCCAACGTGGCCATCTCGTGTCCATGTATGAGAAGGAAAGGAAAGGAAAGGAAACAAAAAAAAAGAAAAGAAGCCAAAGGAAAAGAAAAAGGAAGGGAAAAAAGAGCAGAAGAAGAAGAAGAAGAATAAAAAGAGGAAGAAGAAGAGGTGGAGGAGGAGGAGGAGGAGGAGGAAGAAGAAGAAGAAAAAGAAAATGGCGAGGAGAGTAAAGAGA
>NC_057692.1:4936287-4946475 GCF_014466175.1 Vespula pensylvanica | reverse complement strand
AAAGAAAGAAAGAAAGAAAGAAAGAAGAAAAAAGAGTAAGAGAAGAAGGAGGAGGAGGAGGAAGAAGAAAGAAACAAGAAATAAAAAACGAAAGATAAGACGAATTTACGAGACAATTATTCGCACGAGGTAACGTATAATATGTCATTAGCGTTGGAAGATGACTATGACGCACACTCGTCCTTCGTAACTATCCCCGCCTCCCTCTCATCCTCTCCTTCGTCCACCCCTTTTAAAGAAAAATATGATCCCTAGATCGATCGATCGATCGATCGATCGAATGCTTGGATCGACGGTCAACCTAGGTATTATATCGCTGCTATAAAATATACCCCTTGCTCCACCCCTCTTCATCGTTCACCCTAACAATGATGGTTAATTATAATTCACGTTCTTTTTCTCTTTTCTTTTTTTTTGTTTCGTTTTCTTTTCGTTCGTTCCATCCTTCTCCTCCTCCTCCTCCTTTTATCTCCTCCCCCTTTCGTCGTCGTCGTCGTCGTCGTCGTCGTCGTCGTCGTCGTTTCTTGGTAATAAACGAAGAGATAAGAAAATGACGAAGCTTAGGAGAAAAGAAAATTCAAAATTTATCGTTGGCTTCCTTTCAGCGACCGTCCATCCATATAATGATAAATCACTCGTTAATTTATTTAACATATTTTAATTCAACCATTCTTTTCTCGATTAATTTCTCTTGTTTCTGTTTTTTTTTTTTTTTTTTTTTTTTCTTTCCATCATCCTTAAGGAGAAAATTCGGCCAGTGTCTTGACACTCATAAAACGAAAATAAAACAAGGCAAAAAGAAAAAATGTGGAAAGGGAGGGTAAAAAAGAGAAAAAAAGAATAAAGAAAAATTTTAAGAAAAAACAATTCGTGGTAGAAAGAATTTCCCGGTTTCAACGACGGGCCAGATCGAGGCAATTCTCATCGGACATGTACCTCACGTGCAACGTCCCCGGACACAATTTCCTGTTTCCTTCCTTGTCGTCCACACTGTCGGCCGCCAGAGAAACCGGAAAATCCACAAAAGCCCATACGCTTTATCATCTCTCTCTCTCTTTCTCTCTCTTTCTCTCTCTTTCTCTCTCTTCGTACATACGTACAGTCAGCGTGGGTTCGTCTCTCTGTTCGTGTGTTACTACTCCGCGTTAGAAATGAGATATGCATTGCTGCTTGCATTCTTAGAGACGACTTTAACTTCCACCCCCGCCCTACCCACCCTCTTATCCTCTTAAGTCTCTTCCTTCTCTCGTTGTCTCTCTTTTTCTCTTTCTATTTTTCTCTTTCTTTCTTTCTTTCTTTCTTTCTTTCTTTCTCTCTTGGAAGAAAAAAATACCTCGTCGTCGTTAATACGCTGTATTATTCTTAAGAGAGAGAGAGAGAGAGAGAGATAGAGAGAATAGTCGATAATCCGGAACTCATAGAATTATTATCATAGATTATAACGATTTACAAAACAATAACAATTAATTCATCGTATTTCTATACGTATATCTATCAATTCTATTGTTTCTTATCATTTTCATTATCTTCTTTTCTTTCTTTTTTCTTTTGTTCTTGATTATATATATCTAGTTATTTCATACGTATAACAATTTAATTTAATTTCGAGATAATCTAGGCAATCTTTAGTCAGACAAATTTATGTAATTATCGATATTCCATGATCTCGAGATGAAAGTTCGTTCATTCATAATCACTTCCCGTAAAAAAAAAAAAAAAAAAAAAAAGAAAAAGGAAAGAAAAAAGAGAAAAATAAAAAGAAATGCCAAGTATTTTTTTTTTTTTTTCGTCGAGCTCGAGCACTCTTTTCTTTTTTCTTATTTTAATAAAATTCATTGATAATTATTATATTATCGATATTTTATTGCAGTCCGGTCGAAGAGTCTATCTTACGAACATATCACTTAAATCGAGTCGAATGATCCGATTGGATATAACGAACGAAACTAATTATCATCCCTCGTTAATTAGATAATTATTAATAAAATACACACACGCGGGCAGACATACACGTATATATAAAAAGAAAAATGTTCCGAGTGCATCGAAGGGGATAGTTTAAACCGCGTTTTATTACGTATTTATACCTATGAGGAATAAATAAAATTAATAAAAAGGAAAAAAGAAGAAGAAGAAGAAGAAAGAAAAAAAAGAAAGAAAAAGAACAATATAAAGAAAGATAGTAAGATAAAAAGAGGAAGGAGGTATCTCGTTCGAAATTTCTGATAGCGATTCAATTATCCGGTTTATCGTCGGTTAAAGATTTCTAATAGAACAATTTTTACGTTTCACGTAAATGAAAAATCCTTCATTAAATTTTCCACGGCTCGCGAGACGTTTGTTTTTACAATAATCGTTCTTTTAATAGTAATCGGACTAACCGACGTAAAGTAAGTGCTAAGATAACGTTGAAAATTCCGAATGGTTTTACTGATTCCGTATGATTGCTTTTAATACTTTAACTCGAGTGCTTCGAAAAGACAAAGAAAAAAAAAAGAAAAAAAAAGGAGAGACAGAGAGAGAGAGAGAGAGAGAGAGAGAGAGAGAGAGAGAAATGAATAGAGAAACAGAGAGAGAGAGAGAGAGAGAGAGAGAGAGATAAAAAGAGAGAAAGAGAAAGATAGAGTTAGAGGAAGAGAAAGAGAGGTAGATAGATAGATAGATAGATAGATGGATAGATAGATAGATAGATAGATAGAAAAGGATGTTTCTAGACAAACGTTCATTGCAGGATTTAATTACGTCGTTACGGGTAAGAGTAATCGCTGAAAGCAGCACTGTCACGGCTTTTAATCTGCGGACACCTCGGCAATTATTTCGCGCGCTCGTTTCTATCCGGCTTTGTCACCGTTTTTTACCCATACCTTCTTCTCTCTCTCTCTCTCTCTGTTTCATTTTGTATTTTATTTTTTTGATTTCACTTCGTTTTTCTTCTACCTCTCTTATTTTAAAGGACTAGTCTTTCACCTTCTTACAACCCATTCGCTGCTACCTGAGATCTCTCTTTGTCATCGATATCAGCTATCATCCACGATCCGATAGATCCGATCGATCGATCGATCGTTGGATCGAGATATTGAATCGTAACGCGTTGTCATCGCGCTGCCGATCGTTTCCTATCGTATATCATCTGTAAGAAACGTTTAAATCGATAGTTTTTTATTCTCCTTTTCTCATTTTTCTTTTTGTTTTTCTATCTTCTTTTAACGTATGTATGCGCGTGTATGTTCTTTTTCTGCTTTTTTCTTTTATTAATCTTAGAAGCAACATCAATACTATATACACACACACACACACACACACACACATATATATATATATAATCGGTAATTATGCATCGTAATATTATCACGAATGAAATCTAAAAGTAGATACCTACAAAGGTTTGCCGATGTTCAAATCTAATAATTTAATATGATTACTAGGATTTAAGCGTATTTCATGCTATCATTTTTACTACACGTTCAATGTCTTATCTTTTTTTCTCTCTCTACTTTGTCTTTTTATTTTTTATTTTTGTAAAGTGGCCGTGATTAAAAGAAGAAGAAGAAAAAAAGAGAGAGAGAGAGAGAAAAGAATCTTAATGTGGGTACGGTCGTTTATACACTTGTACATATGTATACTTATATACATTCGTATAGAGTGAATGAAGAAAATTAATTAATCCCATTGTAACTACAAAATTTTTCTTCTAGTGTTAATAAGAAAGGTTTTACGTACGCGAAAGTTATAGTATCATTCATATTAACGTAATTATACTATATTAATTGTATTAAAAAAAAAAAAAAAAAAAAATACATATACGTGTGCGTGTATAAATTAGATATATAATTGTGTGACTTTCGAAGTTATACAACAAGATTACCCAACGACCTTTTAATAAACATTCTCTGATTTTTTAACCTCGTGAGAAGCCTCATAAAAAAATATTATTCTTATTCAAAATCGTCGTCGTCTCAAGAAAGAGTTATACACCTTTCGTGTTATTAAGAGTATCCCTATAGTTTTTTTCTTTTCTTCTTCTTCTTCTTCTTCTTTTTTTTTTTTTGACGCAAACGGACACGCGCGACTTTTCTCTCCTTCTCTTTTTCTAATCCCCCATGACTTCCTTCCTTTCGTTCGTTGACAACGACGACGAAGAAAAGAAATTTTGACGAGGAACGAACTTCCTGACTAACGTAAAGAGTCGAGCCTTTGAGATTGTTTTCTTTCCTTTTTTTTTTTTCTTCTTATTTCCTTTTTCCTTTCTTACCCTTTACCGGTACAAAGTACTCGAAGCAATGTTGAAAAAGAAGAAGAAGAAAAAGAAGAAGACGAAGAGAAAGAAGAAAGAAACGAGAAAGATAAAGAAGAAGAAGAAGTAGAAGAAGAAGAAGAAGAGGAGTGGCAAAACAAAGCAGAAAAAAAAGAAAGAAAGAAAGAAAGAAAGAAAGAAAGAAAGGAAGAGAAGAAAGATAAAGAGAGAGAGAGAGAGAGAGAGAGAGAGAAACGAAAGAAGAAGAAAAAAGAAAGAAAGAGAAAGAAAGAGATAAGGTTCGGACCGTTCCTTTCGTTCTGCTTCACGCACTCCCGCGTGAAATCACGAGGAGGAGAAGGATGTAGTGGAGGAGGAAGAAGTAGAAGAAGAAGAAGAAGAAGAAGAAGAAGAAGAAGAAGAAGAAGAAGAAGAAGAAGAAGAAGAAGTAAAAGAAGAAGAAGAAGAAGACGAAGAAGGAAGAGGAGGATAAGAAAAAGAAAAAGAAGAAGAAGAAATGAGGAGGTATGTGGGTTGAGAGAGGATATGGGAGGAAAGAGGATGTCGAGAGGGATCCGACCAAGAGAACTCGACCTCTACCTTGGTCACCATGCATCGTGGAATTCATTCGGGGAAGATTCTCTCTCTCTCTCTCTCTCTCTCTCTCTCTTCTCTTTCTTTCACACACATATAACACATACTCTCTTACTAACCCGTTGCTCCTGTTTTGCATATTACACACCGTGATCCCGAGATTCGGTCGTTAGATTTACCAGCACTTTCTCATTCTCCTCGAGAAGATCGATCGGTGTTTCTCATTCGCTCCACATCCACAAGCTCTACACCTCTACACCTCCACACCTCCGCACGTACGTTTCTTACCCCGAGGTAAGGACGAACCGATGTTAGAATCTTCTCATCCCCCTTCATCCTATATTCTATAGATGTGTGTGTCTGTATGTGTGTGTGTACCCAGTGGCCTGTTATTACGTGCACGCGCTACGATTTCAGTCGACTTTCTATGTTAAACGTGTATAACCCCCATTCCTCCTCCCACCCTTACACCTCCATCAGTTCTTCCATCTTCCTCACCTTTACGCGGGTTTCTCTCGAACGAGACGTATTCGAGAGGTATAAAGTCGTAGGTGTATGGTCGAGTATATTCGCGCATGTGTATGTTTTTCTCTCTTTGTACGTGTGTGTGTGTGTGTGTGTGTGTGTGTTAGTATTCTCGGAAAAAGAGTACTCGCCACATTCCAAGCCGACTCCCTGCCGATCTCAGTTCGTACTTACAATGAGTGTAATGTATGTTAATTCGTGTAATGAAAACAAATTGACTTAGCTTACTTCCTTTTTTTATCTATCTATTTATCTATCTGTTAATCTAACTATCTTCGTATTCATTAATTAATTAATTCATTCATTCATTCATTCATGAAAATATGACGATTGTCTACTATGCATCGTATTTTTCTAAAAGAAAACGAAAAATGATCTTGATCTTGCTCATGATCTTGTTATTAAAATATAGCGACTATCGAACAGTATATTGCGACAACAAAATGTAACCTTTTCTTTTTTCCCTTACTCGATCTTACTATCGTCGAATTTTTACAATTTCAAACAAATAATCAAATAATTCGTACTTATAATCCTTAATTGAAACTGTTCAATCGCTGTGCTTTCTGATGATTTTGTCCAAGAAATAAAAAAGAAAAGATAAGGAAAAAAGAAAGAAAAGAAAAGAAAAGAAAAGAAAAGAACGAATCGAATTCATGCATAGTTTCTTTCCTTCTCTCTTTTTTTCCTTTTCGTTTATCGTCCCTCTGTTTTTCACGATTTTCACGATCATCATCGAATTTTTCTTCCTTAGTCTTGAGAGGCACACTTTACGATCTTTCTTTCAGCGTACCTTAAACGAGACATCGATAAACTTACAGGGAGAAGAAACGACGCTCGTAAACAGCGATCGGACGAGATCTGTTATCGAGAGGCTCGCTTGCATAACTCCGTCCAAGGAGTACGAGTGGGAGAAAGAGAGAAAGAGAAAGAAAAAGAAAGAAAAAAAGAGAGAGAGAGAGAGAGAGAGAGAGAGAGAGATAAATAGAAAGAGAAAGAGTAAGAAAGAGAGAAAGAGGAGAGGAATAGAAAGAGAAAGAGAAAGAGTAAAACAGAAAGAGAGAGAAAGAGAGAGATGAAGAAAGAGAGAGAGAGAAAGATAGAAAGAGAGAGAGAGAGAGAGAGAGAGACAGAGAGACCACCGTCGTTTCTCTAAACGTTTTCTTCTTCGACCGATCGATCTCGATCAGCCGAGAACGTATTCCTCCACCTTCGAACGATTCGAAGAACGACGAACGCTTCCCATCGCGTTCCGTGACAGTGCCATTACGACGATATTACGACTACGATCGTATTTCGAAATTATCGGCCGGTTTTAACGATAGGTATCCTTACGTGACACGCAGACACGAACGCACACACAAACACACATACACACGTGCGGACATTCGCTAAGTCGATAAACGCAGTCGATAATTTCCAGTATCCATATGTATGGATATGTTAAATGAAAACAAGTATCGAACGAAATAGCAAAGAGAAAAAAGATAATAAGAAAATGAAATGAAAAAAGAAAGAAGAAAAAGAAAAGAAAAGAAAGAAGAAAAAGAAAAGAAAAGAAAAGAAAATGATACATCCGATTCGATTATATTTAAGTACTTACTTATTTAGGTATATAGTATAGGCAGATAGGAATATGAAAGACGGCCATTTTGAAATATGTTTTCTTTTTTAAGAACGTATTCCATGTATTTTCATATATTTATTCTGAGTTTGAAAGAATCTCGTTCGATCTCGATTCACACTCTTTCTATCTCTTATTGATCTGTTATAGTTGTATAATCATTAATGAAAAAGTATTTAGAAAAAAAAAATATATATATATATATATACACATAGATATCTCACGAGCTTGACTACAAACGAAATTATTATCTAAAATGATGAAAATGATTTTACTAGGTTGATGTTATGCGATATATAACCACCTTAGTATCTCCTAACTCATAGAATCATTAACTTTTCATTTCTCTCTCTCTCTCTCTCTCTCTTTCTCGCGATCGACCTCGCACGATCTTCTCTTCGTATTTTTACCTCAACCTATCGTTAAGCAAGCCGATCGTTATATAACGCTCTTTCTCTTAGAACAGAGAGAAAACTTCCGGCTGAATAACCCACTGAACTCTAAAATAAGGACAAGGAGACAATGGATTCACGAAGTTTCTTCTTCTTCGTCTCCTATCTTAACTCCTCCAACGATCATCCATGTGAAAGTTATATAACTTTCTTCTCCATTCTTCCACCCCTTTCTTTCTCCATTTTTCCAAAAAAAAAAAAGAAAAAAAAAGAAAAGAAGAAAAGAAAAGAAATAAAAAGAAAAAGAGAACAACAAGGATTTCATCGATCGAGCCAATGATCTCGGGTCACTCCGTCCGCGAAATTCAAATATACTTATCTCATATTTTCCTCTCGACGAGAAAAAAAATAAAAGAAGAAAGAAATACAGTAAAAAAGTAAGAAATATCGCACACCATACCTATAACTCTTTTTATTCAAGGAGAGAGAACGATAGAGATAGAGAGAGAGATAGAGAGAGAGAAAAAAAGAAAAAAAATAGAGAGAGAGAGAGAGAGAGACAGAGAGATAGAGAAAAAAAGAAAGAAAAAAGAAAGGAGTAAGAACTCTTCTACGGTGGCACGAAGCGGCACGAGGAGCGGATTATGTTTCATGTAAATACCGATACATGAGATCAGTCACTCACCCGAGATGGAAGAACACCGCGGAGTGCACCGACTGTCGTCGGTGCGAGTGCATCGCTCGATTCAATGCAAACGTCTGCATTAGTTGACCAACATGTCCAAGAGAGATACCCTTCTTCTCTCGAGACCAAAGGGATCCTTTGCTTGCTGCGTGATCGCACCGATATATCGCGTTTTACCTGTAAACGTCGTTCTTGGAAGATTCTCTCTTTCTCTTTTTCTTTTTTTCTTTCTCTCTGTCGCACACACGCGAATAAAACGAACCGAACGACGAACGTTATAATCCTTCTTCAAAAGAGAGAAAAGAGAGAGAGAGAGAGAGAGAGAGAGAGAGAGAGAAAGGAACGAAAGAGATTAAAAAAATGGACGACGAGCTCAATGACGTGGAAAAATGGCGCACAACGATCCGAGGTATTTTATTCGACTGGTGGAAAACGCGGAAGTGTGTAAACGACAAGGCAATAAGCTCATGCACGAGAGATGACGATCGTCAAACTGAGATCTTCTTAGAATATGAAATCGAATTTATCAACAAGGGGTAAAACGAGAGAAAGAGAGAGAAAGAGTGTGCGTGTACGTAGTACGCGTGTCCGCTTGTATACAAACGTATTATTATGGTTGTTGTTGTTGTTGCTGTTATTATTATTATTATTATTATTATTATTATTATTATTATTAGTATTATTATTATTATTATGATTATTATTATTATTACTTACTTACTTACTTACTTACTTATTCTCAATGTGATCATTAACACGATCGTTATCCCTCTTGTCCTATTAATATACAAAACGTTAAGTTACGTCTTCGTTTTAATGGGAGAGAAATAAAGGGGCAAAAAGAAAACAGTAAAAAAAAAAAAAAAAAGAAAAAGATAAATATGGCATATCTTCGACCGGTAAGATCGGTGTCATTGTGTTTAACATAATCGGCACGTTAAACGTGTTTACCTTGTCACGAAAAATCGAATGATATGTATGTACCTATGTATGTAGTATGTATACGCACTAACTACATATGTAAGTACTTACATTGTACATACATAATAAGTAAGTACGCTGTATCGATAGAACGACTTTTTTTTCCAAGGTGAGCAAAAGAAATGATAAAAATGATGATGATGATGATGATGATGATGATAATAATAGTAATAATAATAATAATAATAATAATAATAATAATAATAATAATAATAATAATGTCCCGTTTTCAATAGGGTAAATTCGCATAAAATTACTATTGTCGATAATAACGTGTTCGTTCTCTTTAAGAACCTAAACGTAATATTCCACGTAATTCGATCTCTTCAAAAATATCTTACAAATAAATAAATAAATAAATAAATAAATAAATAAATAAAATTAAAGACGGAAAGAAAGAAAGAAAAAAGGAAAAAAAAAAACAGAGTGTTAACCGCTAGCCGGTTGATGATGACTTCCATGAATCACAGTCGAGTCGCATTAGAAAATGTTGTTTTTCTTTCCTTCTTTCTTTCTTCCTTTATTTCTCTTTTCTCTTTTTTCTTTATATTTTTTCTTCCTTTCCCTCCCTTTTCTCGGAGCGAAGAAGCGTCCGCGGTGGACGGTGATGCATCGCTCGAAACATCGGAAGGTACGAACGTTAATTCGACGATTTATCGCGTTGCCCGAGGCAAAACGAAAATTCATCTTCTCTCTCTCTCTCTCTCTCTCTCTCTCTCTCTCTCTCTCTCTCTCTATCTCTCTCTCTCTCTCTCTTTATCTATCTTTTTCTCAAGTTGGTTCGCTTTTCCTCTCGCGGCGTTACATGGTCTGCTTGCTCGCTGATTTCACGGAAAGTAATTTAATTAGTTGGAGAGATAGTGTTTCTTCGTCGTTCCGGGAGTCTAGCCACGAAGAGGAGGCCAGCAATTAGTTTCACTTCTCTTTCTCTCTCTCTCTCTCTCATCCCTTTCTTTCTTCTCTCTCTCTCTCTCTCTCTCTCCCTTTTAATTTTTTTTACAACTAGGCCGCGTTGGCGCCATCGGTGTGAAGAGATTCTCGTGAGATAACCCGATGATCAATTCTCTTCAAGGCCAAAGGAATTATACGCGGATGTATCGTTTATTGGCGATTTACGTCGAGAATTAACCAAGAGAAAGATATATATATATAT
>NC_057692.1:4931683-4936144 GCF_014466175.1 Vespula pensylvanica | reverse complement strand
TGGCCGCCATCACCCTCGCACCACCGTTACCGTCACCATCATCGACGAAGAGAACGATCGTTTATAACCGAGCACGTGCACCTGATTATTATAGCAATGGAATTACATGGATTTCAATTACATCGTGGTAAGCGCGTAATTTCTAGGGATATTAGGCTGCTCGATCAAATGAATCTTGGTGAAAGATCTTGTGTTAACGGTAATGATACCAATTCGATGATTCAAACGATTTTTTTTTCTCTTTTTTTTTTTTTTTTTTTTTTTAAAGATAATGAAGAGAAAAAGAAAAAGTGACAGGATACGAAGAAACGGCGACTAAAATTTCAATCTGAGATGATACCTCACGATTCGTTTCAAAAAAATGTCGATTTTCTTCTACTTCGAATTTATCAAACGCGATTTGCATATAATTTGTATTATTTATCTATTGATTTATTCTTTTCTTTTATGAGAGATTAGATTACTTTGTAATATATAATTGGAGAAAAATGATTTATCTTATTAATCCGATTTGCATATAACGTTCTTTTTTTTTTTTGTATTTTGTTGAATGAAATTATATAATTTTTGATATCATTTAATTCGATAAAAAAAAAAAAAAAAAAGAAAAAAGAAGAGTTAGAAAAACGAGATACAAAAAAAAAAAAAAGAATTACAAAGCACGAATATCAACGTGATTTTATGTAACAATGGTTCAAACGATAACAACACTCATGATTATTTTAACCGAGTATTTTTTTTTTTTGTTCTTTTTCTTTTCTTTTCTTTTCTTCGATATATAATTATCACTCATTATTATTAATAATTTTATTATCTTATATAGTGACGCGAAGGATAGATTTATGTATCCTCTTGCAAGAACACGCATACGATGATCGAGTGCGAGAATATAAATTTGAAATGTAATTCCTGATGTGTTGTCGGTTAGCTCGTTTTAGATAAAAATCTTTTCTTTCGATGAAACGAAGCGACGCGTGGCTCGTTTAACTCGCACAGTACCGTTACTTTTCCCAACAATGAGAGAGCTCTAGTAGACTAACAATAATTAACAGAAGCAATCAAACGGTCATTAGGTAAAATAGTTAAGAAACACTATTTAACGATTTAGAGATTGACCGAGAACGAGATGAAACGAGAACCTATGTAATCGTGCGTGATGCGTAACATGTACAAGTCACGTAATCGATCGAACAATATCAAATCGTAAAAAAGTTAAATTAGAAAAAGTACACGTTAGATGTGAAGTAAATCGATTTATGAAAATACTGGTGTTCCGATAAAATTAGATTCTTTTTTCTTCATCTATTATTGTTTTTCTTTCTCTCTTAAGAAACTAAGAGTTACAAAAAATTATTATAAAAAAAAAAAAAAAAAGAAAAAGAAAAAAAAATATTTATCCTAGATATGTAACACGTTTGAGTTAAATACTGACACTAATACCGATACAAGTCGGTATGAAAGAAATAGATTTATAAGATCGTTGGAATAATTAGAAAGAGAAATTGAAAAGAAGAAGAAGAAGAAGAAGAAGAAAAAAGAAACGATAAAAATAAAATAAAAAAGAAGAAAGAAAGATTGAAGAAAAATCATCGACTACCTATATACATACATAGTAATTCATTAGAACGAGGATTGGACACGTAGTCGACGAACTAACGAAGAAGAAAAAGAACAAGAAGAACAACAAGAAGAAGAACAAGAAGAAGAAAAGGAAAAAGATCAAGAGAAAGAGAGAGAGAGAGAGAGAGAGAGAGAGAAGAAGAAGAGTTGCTGAATACCGAAGTTGAACTGTCCAAGGCAAAGGGTATCCCGAAGAAACGATAAGGACGCGATCGAAGCGCGGGTGTAGGAGCGTAACAATGCCGGTAGTCGTTGCGGTGTCGCGGCCAACCGACGATGCTGGCAATGGAAAGGATTCTGTTTCCTGTCGTGGCAACAGATCGCGCATACTAAACTCCATCGGTGGCTACCGTTAGCACCGGCTGAGTCCTTCCTTCTCTTAGAGACGTATAAAACAGGCCTCTTCTTCTCTTCCTACTTTGGAGAGTGTCTTTCTATCTATCTATCTATCTATCTATCTATCTATCTACCTCTTTCTCTCTTTCATTCTTTCTTTCCTTCTGTTCACTGCATCTTCTTCTTCTTCTTCTTCTTCTTCTTCTTCTTCTTCAGTAGTGAACTTCACGTATTTACTTTTATACGCAAAGTCGTGAACCCATGCCACGCGTCCATGTATGGAATCCTTACACACGACCCTTTTATTCACCTTCCTTCTTGTCCTTCTCTTTCATATTCTTTTTCATCGTCCTCCACTACTTCTTCCTCATCCTCATCCTCATCCTCATCCTCGTCCATGTCCTCATCCATGTCCTCGTCGTTGTTGTCGTCCTCACTATATACAAGCCAACGCGATTCTTCGCTTCCGGCGCAAATCGTAACGAGGAGAACGCGAGTACGCGGTATCGAGAACGTTTAACCCCACTAATTGCCGTTGTAACGGCGAATCCATCTACGAGAAAGAGGAGGAGAAATATATATATATATATATATATATACATATACATATATATATATATATTTATGTATATACATGTAACGTCGTACATGAGCTCCTTGCGATATTATCAGACGAATAAAACAACGAGCAAAGAGATGGTGGTGATCCTTCCGTGGTGTTGGATATTCAAGACGATGGTGATCGCTATTTAATGCGACGAACCGTACTTTCCTCCCATGAAAATCTTTCAACCGTTTTTCTCCATTTCATTCATTTAATCGCATTCATTTTCATACGATTATGTTTACTCAAACGATTCGATAAGATCGATATGATATTTCTTCTTCTTTTTTTTTTTTTTTTTTTTTCTTTATCGAAGTATTAACTCGAATTATAAGTTTGTTAGTTTTGAATAGACCGCCGGTCGGCCATTTTGAAAAGATGATAGCGTAGATGGTCGGCCATTAGAAAATGGCCAAAATGGCCACCGCTTCTACGCGAGCATATTCTTTCGTTATTCCTACGAAGAATTAGAAGAAGAAGAAGAAGTTTAAAAGAATCGAATAATAGTCGTTCGTAAGGGGCATCTTTTCCCCATACCTCACCCCTCCCCTTCTCCACCTATTCAGAGTCCTCTTCATTGACATTTAACTTTCGAAATTGTACGTAGTGTGCACGGGAGAACGGTGAGACGCGGCCGCGGATGATGGTAAAATACCATCGGGCAGATACGGCTAACATTTAAATGCCAATGCTGCCCGGCAAGACGCATGGCCGTAGGTACTCGTGATGCACCTGAGGACGACTCTGTTCGATGTTCCTGTCTCTCTTTCTCTTTCTCTCTCTTTTTCTTTCTTTTTCTATCTCTATCTCTTTTCACCGTTCCTATAAAGGAGTTTTCTACCGATTGGCCCATTGACAAACGATTCGACGACGTTGGAAAGTTTCGAAATTAGAATTAACTGCGAGTTGCAGTTTCTCCTTTGGGATATAACGTTGCGTTGTCTTTTGAATATTTGCGTATAAAAAATTAAATAGAAAAAAATGGGTAGAGATATCTAGCTCGAGAAAAAGAAAAGATAAAAAAGAAAAGGAAAAAAAAAAAAAAAGAAAATACAATGTGGATGTTTCGAAACGTCGCGACATATCGATTGTTCAAGTAAAGGATCCTTTTAAACGCACCCTATCGACTCGATCTCTCGGTCAAAGACTCGGTAAACGAGTCTTTTCTTAGGATTAGGTACACGGAATCCATCTAATCTGTTATACGGACCGAACAACAAGCGGATAGATAAATCGAGCGACGCGCGGGAGTGGTCGAACTAGTAGAACGCAAGACGAAGACAAGAGAAAGAAAGAGAGAGAAAGAGATAGATAGATAGACAGAGATAGAGAGAGACAGAGAAAGAGAGATAGAGAGAGATAGAGAGAGAGAGAGAGAGAGAGAGAGAAAATTCAACCGCTTCCAACGAACAATGGAAGTCTCCTCGCTATAATCGGAAGTAAGTCTCGTTAGCGTAACGTGTAACTGTACAACACCAACCAGCTAATTTCGCATTGCCTGCTGTTTCTAAAATGGCTCGGTTAAATCGAACGTTCGATTTCTAATCGTGAAAAAGAATTCTAAGATAAAATAATAATTCTGTAAATAATATGATGTAATAAATTTTCTCCATCTCTCATTATCCCGAGCCTGGATATTGTAGGTATATGTTACATTATTCGATACATTATATGGATAATTCAAAATTGATATTAATGTGAGTCAATATCATGTAAGTGTTTATAAATGTTTATAATATGGGTATTATAGTATTTTTTATATCGTAATATAATTTATTTATATATATATATGTATGTATAATTAATATATGATTATATTATTGCTAAATATATTATACGTTATACTTAAAAAAAAAATTATACTTCAATTTTTATCAATCATATTTAAAATATATTTGAAC
>NC_057692.1:4914991-4931583 GCF_014466175.1 Vespula pensylvanica | reverse complement strand
TATATATATATATATATATATATATATATATGAATCCCTAATAACTAATATCGAATAATATTATTACGATTAAATTTATTCGTGTTAAAACTTAGCATTAAAATTTTCTTGAATTTTGTCTACATTTCTTATTTACATATACATACAAACATACTAACACATACATACCACACATATCTACACACCAACATACATACATACATATGTGCATATATATATATACACACACACACACATTCAAACATACATATAAACATACATATACACGCACATATATACATACATGTGCATTTCCGCGTTCACGCCACAGCAACGTCGCCAGGTCTAAGGTCGAATATTCGATAGGCGAAGAAGACCTGGCTTAACGGTAAACCACGTGCCTCCTCGGAGGTTTTGACAATCCACGTCGTGGGTAATCGCGCCTGCAGCAGTCGCATACCGCACGCTCCTCGCGACCGAGCACGACGACGATGAGGAAAGAAGAAGAAGAAGAAGAAGAAGAGAGAAGAGAGAAGAAGAAGAAGAAGAGAGAAGAAGAAGAAGAGAGAAGAAGAAGAGAGAAGAAGAAGAAGAGAAGAAGAAGGAGAGAAGAAGAAGAAGAAGAAAGTGGTGGAGGTGGAGGAGGTTGAGGTGGAGGTGGAGGTGCCGGAGGATGCTCGTAGAGTTTCTTAAGGCTTTAAAAGAGAGATAGAGAAAGATAGAGAAGAGGGCAAACTTGTGCTCTCGCAAGGCGCAATCGGCATGTATCGAAGGACCCGGACTAGAGGCGTGCATCGAGAATTCAAATAAATCGCTAATCGTGGGTATTTATCCTTTCGCCCCGGTGACGTACGGAGTGCCGAGTATGCGGTAAGCCGCATCTCTAACTCCTTCCTCCTTTCTTCCTTTCCTCTTTTCCTCCTTCTTCTCCATCTCCATTCTCCGCGTCTTCATTTCCTTCGACCATTTCCTATCCCTCTTTTTCCTTATTCGTCGATCTCGATCTAATCGACACCCTCCCAATCGTCTTGTCATCCTCTTATCTGTAGGATGTAACAACGGTTTCCATCCTTTTCGAAAATTAGATCAGAATTATCGACGTTTTTATTGGCAATACATTTCTTTTTTCATTCTTCTATAAGTACCAAAATGGCGGCATATCCGTCAAGTACGATCGATTATGATGAGAGAGACGATCATGACGATTTACGGGACTAGTTACTACTACTACTACTACTACTACTACTACTACTACTACTACTACTACTACTACTATTACCACTGTTTTACAAGATATTTTTTTTTACGTTTTTACGAGATCCTCATAAATTTTAACCGATCGACCAAGATTTCTAAGAAATTATCTATCAAAAATAGGACAACGTGATTACGATGTTATTTATTGCATTTTGCAAGAAACATCACCGAACATTTATTTATTGGATATACTTTATCTAACTATCTAAGTGCTAATGTCGAGCCTATATACGATATTTCTTGCTACTTTGGCTTAACATATTTGTTCGCAACACACGCGGTATCAATTGCATCAATAATTCGAGGTACACCCTATGTAGCTTCCCACAAGAAGTAACGCTACCAGACGTGCACATCTATAAAATGTTTTAAGTACACACTTTCTGTGATTAGAAACTTATAGGATTACGTCTTAATCGTTCTCATATCAGTTTAATCCTCCCCATGGACAATTCTGTTTTCTTTTTTCTTTTTTCTTTTTTTTTTTATACATCGTAATGAACGATTTCCTTTCAATAAACCGAACTACCCATTACTTACTTCCGCCGGTCGCTGATAGTAGTCGCCATTTTGGCTTCGTGCGACTCTGACGCATTTCTCCTGTATTGGTCAACGATAATATTTAATAATACATCTTTTTCACACTATTTTTTTCTTTTCTATAATTTCCTTCTCTTTCTTTCTCTCTCTCTCTCTCTCTCTCTCTCTCTCTCTCTTTCACTTTCTTTTATCATGATTCATTAAAATGCAAAATGTTTCGAAAGTGACACCATATATTGTTACGATTAAAAGATAATACTTTTTAAAAGATAATAAAATACAATCGTCATCGAGATATCTTCTATCCAGATACTTCTGAAATTTTCTTTGAGATATTGTTATCTACTTTACAAAAATAAAAAAAAATAAAATGAAAATAAATGAGAGAAAAAAAATAACAAAAAAAAAAAAAAAAGAAAAAAAAATTGCGATCGTAAAATACGATCTCTTACGTCACACCTCGAAGAAACACACTTCTTTTTCGTATTCGTATACACCGAAAGTTTACTGAAACTTTCTCGTTTAATATCCACTAAAAGGTATTTCTCTTACGAGATAATAAATCTTGCGAGATTAATATTATTCCCTTCTTTTCGATCAGTCGTAAAATGTCGCGCGTAACGTGATCGAGAATAGACGGAAGTCACGTGACTCGCTTTACAATAACATTTGAAAATATATACAATTATTTTACATAAAGAAGAAAAAGAGGACGGAAAAAAAAAACCTCCCAAAAGACGAATGTCTTTTATCCGTTGTATCGAATATATTAAAGGAAATATTTTCGTTCGTCCAAACCTAAATAAACTCTTTTACGTAATAAAATAATAAAAATGTAAATCGTTTTGCTCGCAGGTAAGGAATATATAAAAAATGTAGACGAAGAGATTTTTATATATACATATACATATACATATACATATACATATACATATACATATACATATACATATACATATACATATACATATACATATACATATACATATACATATACATATACATAATTTTTTTCTTTTCTTTTTCTTTCTTTCTCTCTCTCCCTCTCTCTTAATCTCTCTTTTCACAAAATGTGGCGAATTAAATCCTTGTTAAAGAAATCTTTATTCTGGTGTCTTTTGTTCGTGATCGGACTCGTTAAATCTTGAAACGGTCGTACATCCGAAAGAAATTTATGCAAATGACGGGTGTGCGATAATGAATACGCGAATTCGCGAGGGCCGACGGCCGTGCGTTCAACGACCACTCCTTCGAACGAGACTCTCGGGTGAGCGAGTCAGTGAGTGAGAGAAAGAGAGAGAGGGAGAGAGAGAGAGCGAGAGAAAGAGAGAGAGAGAGAGAGAGTTATGTAGAAAAGTGAGGGGGTGGGGGAAAAATGAAAAAGGCACCGATGTCATGCGACCAACGTGACCTCTCATCGGTGACCCCGGACGAACCGGCCGACGACGACGACGACGACGACGACTATGACGACAACGACAACTACTATAACTATGACGACGACTATGACGACAAGGACAACGAAGAGAAGACGACATGGAGGAAAGAAAAAGAGAAATAAATGGGTAGACTATGTTGTATATACGTTCACGGTTCGCCGTGAAATGGCACGGTAGGCAAAGTTGATCGTGTTCTTCGTTCTGTGTTTCTTTTGAAAGAAAAAAGAAGAAGAAGAAGAAGAAGAAGAAGAAGAAGAAGAGGAATAAGAAGAAGAAGAAGAAGAAGAGGAATAAGAAGAATAAAAACATAGAAGAGGAAGATTAAAAAAAGTAGAAAAAGTAGAAGAAGAATAAAAAGAGATAAAAGAAGAAGAAGAAGAAGAAGAAGAAGAAGAAGTAGATGAAGTAAGTATGAAAAGCTTAAAGAAGAAGAAGAAGAAGAAGAGGAATAAAAAAAAATTGAGAAAGAAAAATAGGAAGAGAAGAAGAAGAAGGAGAAGAAGAAGAAGAAGAAGTGGATGAAGAAACCATGAAAAGCATAAAGAAGAAGAAGAAGAAAAAATATAAGAGGAGGAAGTGATAAATATATGAAAACATGAAGATGACGAAGGACGATGATGAAGATGACAATATAGAGCGATAACGTTGAAGAAGATGAAACGATGAAAAACATCGATGACGTAGAAAATAAGGACACGACGATAGATGATGTAAAAGAAAAATAATGACGACGCTTGTCAAACGATGACACTGACTATTTTTATTAAGAATATACTTATCTTTTTTTCTCTCTTTTTTCGTTCTTTCGTTCTCGTAAATCAAGACGAATGAAAACCTAGTCGAAAGTTGAACGGCCATTAGCTACGGATCTACTAATATGGAATAAAAAAAAATTTTTTTTTTTTTACTTTTACTTATTTTTCTTTTGCTCTCCATCTCTCTCTCTCTCTCTCTCTCTCTCTCGTTCTCTCTCATGTTATTGGAAAAAGCTCAGTGAAAAGGGAAGGAGAAAGAAGATTAGATAGACTCTCGACGGACGAGTTTATCTTCCCGTTTGCCCATTCCGTGCACGACTTGGTAGTCCACTTCGTCAGTTTTCCATAACTTCCTGATTACTTATTTACTCTGCTATCTAGATCGTAACTATCTCGTGTACCTGTCCGAACGGACAAATTCCAATCGTTAGGAAATATCCGACATCTCGAACGATTTTGTTGCTAAGATATATTTATATATATATATATATATATATATATATATATATATATTTTTTTTGTAACATTACGTTTATTCGCTGCAAACGTTGCCAACATCGCTTACGAAAAATTCATTAATGAATTTCATGAAAAAAGAAAAAGAAAAAATATTACGAAACATCGAGCTTAGTTATCTAATTATCTAAAAATAAGAAATGCCATCATCTAATACGATCGTTCGCATTGCGACGCAACGATCGAATTCATTTCAATCGAGGATAGATATCTCTCTAAGGATTTAATTATATCCTTTCGATCATTCCTTTTATTTTGTTTTATTTTTATATCAATTTAATACATCAACGCATCTATCTCTCCTTATAAACAAGATATTTATTTCTTCCTTCTATTTGTTTTTTTTTTTTCTACGTACGAACAAAACGACCGGATCTTTAACTCGATAAAATGTAAGATTATAAATATCTCATTATTGCACAACTACAACAACAAGTATATCAATTTAATTAAAAAATAAATATCAATATTGTTTAATACTCGAAAAGTCCTAAGAATAATTAGTATTAATTTAACGATTTAATTACGTTCCTCTTCGTGACCATTACGTGATCAAAACGAAGATGTATTGTCTAACGGCATCCTATAAAGAGACAGAGAGAGAGAGAGAGAGAGAGAGAGAGAGAGAGAGAGAGAGAGAGAGAGAGAAACAACAAGAAGAAAAGAAAAAAATGTCGAACCTAAGGTATCTCGACCGGGTCAATCGTGAAACGCCTTTATGGGGATATCGTGAGAGATTTCTTTCGTTAAAATCTTTTTCAACGACGAGCTCGACTTCAGAGTACCAAGTGGTTGTCAGTGTTGCCTGCCATTCAGACAAATTCCGGCCATTAAGCGTCGAATGTTCGTACGGTTCATGCAGTTCATACCAACTCTTATTCCCTCTCTCTCTTTCTCTCTCTCTCTCTCTTTTTCTTTCTTCCTCGATCTTTCTTAAGACCTACGATCCATGTTGAAGAATATGATGTTCGACCGTGGGGATTGACCCTTACGGTACCGCCAACGTCAATGGTTTAATTACGATAGTCATTGCTTCTATCGGCCATTTTTACGGAAGAAAAATTCCACCCCACCTTTCTCGGTTTAAGAAAACGCGAAAGACACGCGGGTTATGTCTATGGTCACTTCGACGATGTTCGAAATGCGGTAGCGAATCTCCTTCCTCGCTTTCCCATTAATTATTTTCCCAGGGATAAATATTTTTCTAAGGTTAAAATTATTATTCTTTGAGGCGTTGAATGATGCGATAATATTATTTATATTACATACATATATCAAATATATATTATATATATATTATATATTAAATATATACATAATATATCATTTATATTATACATATATAATAATTATGATAATATTACTTATGAATATACGTTAATAACTTTAATGCGAATCCATTATACGATAAATATTATTTTAAAACATAATCTACAACGGATGACTCGTGATGTAACGAGCGACTATAAATTTGTATGAAATTTATCTTTGATGAATTTATCTTACCGGAAAAATCTTCACACCATTTCAACAACGATGATAGTATTGACAAATTTATGAATATTAACGTGTACTGATCTTGACCTCGTTGCTTACCGATGGTTGCAACTTCAGTGTAGGTGATCTTCAATGGCCTTATTCCCATGATATTCGACGTACATCGTTCTAACACTCATATCAAACTAATATTTTATTAATTAAATCGATCTGTAATCCGCACTCTCCGTTCGTCGTACACGCGTATCACGAACTGATGGAACTCGATCAATGACAAACTTTATATTTGTTATTTCAACGAACACACGACGAACAAATTTCTTACATACGGTCTGTTGTTTTTATTATAACCTTCGTCAGAGTTCCAAGAATTAAAACAAACCTGCTCCCTTATTTACCACAACGTAGATACCACAACGTTTATCAATATTTACAAATTATAATATTAAACTCGAGTGTACGATAAATAATCCTTATGACCGTCCTTTCCCATGTTAACGTTTATAAATATCGCATTCTATTAACAAAGAAATCCCTCGTTAAAATGACTCGTCGTTTATTCAACGAATTATCAGAAATTGATATATTTCTTTTTCTTGTTTAACAACGAACGCTCTATATGCGTATTTTAAAAATGAGAAATTGAATGATTAGAGATGACGATATTCAAATCTGCTCAGACATTTTTCTTTTATTTGTGTTTAAACGTGCGGTCACGATTGGTCACTAGATAATTCTTTTTTATCTTTTTTTAGGAGAAAAAGAAAAAACAAAAAACAAAAAAAAAAGAAATGGGAAAAAAAGAGAAGAGATAATTGAAAGAGACAGAAAAGAAAAGCGAGAGAAAGATGGAAATAGATAGATAGATAAATAGACAGAGGGAGAGAGAGAGAGAGAGAAAGAGAGAGATGGAAATCTATTGGAATGATCGTTCGACACGGGACAAGATGCCAAGAAGAGAGCCTCTCTCGATTCTTTTTGCCAACGTAGGCGGCTCCAAGTGTAGGTACGCAGATCTCCGATGAGAAAATGACCCCGGCTAGGAACATACCTATACGTATGTACATATGTACATATATATCTATATATGTATGTACGTACGTGCGAGTAAACTATATATAGGCGTCTAGTCGTTTTTAGACGTGTTAGTTTCAGCGTTATAAGAGATGCTAGTGTTGTCTGTTGCTACAGAGAAATGATAATATGTATACATCTATATATACATACATATATAATACTTACATACATACATATATATAAATATATGTATGTATGTATGTATGTATGTATGTGTATATATATATAAATGTTATTTAGGTATATAGCATGTCGTGTGGCATGTCCGTGACACAAAGGTGATGGTGTGGTTAGCAATGGTAGTAGTAACGCGTGTGGCGTAGGTGATGGCAAATGTCCAGTTGTGATGGTGGGAGTACCGCAAAGGGTCAATCCACGAGAGTCCAGCGTTTATATTGTGAAGGTAGACTCCGAGAGGAGCTCTCCGGGTTCACAGCCTCGGCGATGTTCGAACACTTAATGGCCGGAATTTGTCTGGCACGGCAGGTACATACACGACCGCCTGTGCTCTTCTTGCACGCGGACTCACTGAATTCTACTCTAGTCAAGTCTACTCTACTCTACTCTAAGTACTCTATTCCGTACACGATTTCTAAAGAGAAAGAAAGAGAGAGAGAGAGAGAGGGAGAGAGAGGACAACACGTTTTATCTTTCTTTCTTTTTTTTTCTTTTTTTTTTTTTTTTTTTTGAAATCTGTCCTAAATTTTGTTTTCTTTCAATTTTAATATCAAGCGATTTTTATGTAGATAATAATCATTGATTCGTGTATGAAAACGAATATTATTTTATTACGTGAATGAAACAAAGATGGAAAGAAAAAAAGATCGATGCGGATCTTAATTAAAGACTCGATAATTAAGATTCAATTAAGTTTGTTATATATCCGTCTTAACTTGTTACCTCGATTAATAATAAAGTTATACGTAATAGAAAACTAAGTGTAATCGAGAATTAATTAATCCTTCCATTTTCTTTTTTCTTTTTTTCTTTTGTTTCTTTTTTAAATTAATAACGTAGAAACAAACGATCTCGCTTATCCTATCGTCACGGGATAGAAGAAAGAAAGAAAGTAAGAAAGAAAAAACAGAGAAAGAGAAAAAGAGAAAGATGAAATCTTTACTACTAACTCAGTTTTCCCTTACAATTATTTAATAGATCAAAACATAAATAAGTTATAAAAGTATGAAAGAACGAGGTAACGAATGTTCTCGCCGTTTTTCTTTTCCTTTTTACTATGACTTCTTCTTTTCTTTCTTTCTTTTTTTTTTTTATATTAATTCCCATAGGATAACAATATGATTTACGGGTAACAAACGATAGGGAAGGTAGGAACGAGCGCGATGTAAGTTAGTTTATCCATCGGACGATGGGTTGAAGCAAAAAGGGAGGAGAAAGAGGACGATGAGGATGAGGATGAGGATGAGGATAAGGATGAGGATAAGGATAAAGATGAGAAAGAGAAAGAGAAAGAGAAGGAGAAGGAGGAGGAAACGCCGAGCTCGATCGAGCATTTTTCACGAGCCATTAACTCCCGAAGTAACGGCCCGCTCGCCTTAACGAGATAATGACTTTACACTGTCGCTTTGTCGATGCGACCAAAGAGCACAGAAAAAGAAAGAAGAAAAAAAGAAAAAATAAATAAATAAAATTAAAAAAAAAAAGAAAAAGAAAAAAAAATTGTAGGATAGAAAAGGAAGAGGATTGAAAACGGTAACGAGAGGAACTACGTCTATGTGTTCGTGTATGTGTGAAATTCACGCACGCGTGAAATAGTAGACGATGTTAGGATCGTTTACTATTTTCATCCTGTCTGTAATATCTATTGTAATTTCTTATTTTTTCTTTCCTTTTTTTTCTGTAATTTTTTTTCTCTTTTCTTCTTCTTCTTCTTCTTCTTCTTTATCCCTTCCTTTACGGATTACCTTAACAAGGTAGAGAAACGCGAGGTTCTTCGATCGATATTTTTTTTCTCAAGCAATTTTCTTCAGAACAAATTTCTTTCGTAAATCATCTGATGCAACAGATTTCTTATAATCTGTATGTGTGTGTGTGTGTGTGTGTGTGTGTGTGTGTGTGTATATCAAATTACAAAGAATATATCTCAAAAAAAAATGTATCTCTTCATTTCTTCAATTTTCTTCAATTCGAAATAAATGAAAATAGTCGGATAAAAAAATAAAAAGAAATAAAAAATATATTATATATGTATATATATATATATAGATATATGCATATGTTTTCAATGAAATCGTACGTTCGTTGATCCTCCTTGTTTCATTTTTTTCCTTCTTTTTATTTTAGGAAGTAAACGACCTTGCGTAACGATCGCTCGAATAAGGTCAATGTCATCGTAAAATATTGTAATTTTTGGGTAAGGTGATCCACTTCGTACGCGAGAAAGAAACAGAAAAAGAAAAAAGAAGAGAAAAAAGAAGAGAAAAAAGAAAGAGAGAGAGAGAGAGAGAGAAAGAAAAAAAGTTTGATTGGTCGACGATGACTCGATGAAAAATTTCCTTACCGATAAGGTCGCCGCTATCTTTCCGCCTTGTAGACTGGTTCTGCCGCTTCTGAAACACGGATATCGATCTTTAGTGATAAAAGAGATTGATGAAAATCTCGAATTTATTTATTTGTATTTTTTTTTGTAATTCTGTTTCTTATATCCTTCTTTCCTTTTCTATTCTTGTTCTTTATTATTATCATTATTATTATTATTATTATTATTTTTCTTTAATTCGCGTCACGTATCAAAGAAAAAGATTTTTATCATTATTTTTCTATTTCTTCTACAAGTAATAATTCAATCCATGTCTATTCTTTTATTAGTTATATTTTTATTCAAATGATACTTTAAAAACCTATCTCCTTATCTTCCATTTTTCTATGAATAATAATAAACGAGAGATCAATTTTGCTTATATATTTCTAATAAACTATAATATAATAATTAAGAGATATCAATGGAACTTATATATTTGTAACAAAGTATCAATACACGTAATATCGTAAATTTTTTAATATATTCAAAAAAAAAAAAAAAAGAAAGAAAGAAAGAAAGAAAGAAAGAAATATTTACCATTAAAATCAAAATAAAAAATACTATTATAAATATAAAAAGAAACACATTTCTTAAGAAAATACATTTAATTTCTTTTTTGTTCCAAAATGTCATCGCTCTTTACATAAAACCTTTCATTTATACTTTTCATATATATAAAGAAAGAAAGAAAGAAAGAAAGAAAGAAAGAAAAAAAAAAGAATCAATCAGAACGTTCGATAAAAGAAAAAAATATATTCTTTAACCTATATTACATCATTATATTTAATGTTTTATCTATCACACGATAACATGACGATAACGAATGACGAGTCGATTAATACTATCGAACGTGTCTAAATCGATCATTTCAAAATCAATCGAAATCATTCGATATATACGATATAAGACATACTTACTTACTTACTTATTTATCTACACATATTTAGCTACCTTTTACATATATGTATACATATCTATGTACATATCTGTGTACATACATATAACTAACTGTATCGATCGCACGAAAAGCTCCTTGTTGTTCACCCAGCTAACTTTTGTCGCGATTAAGTTACGAGATAAGTAAACTAAGTAAGTAAGCAAGCAAGTAAAGTAAGTACTTGTTATACCCCACCACCATCTCTTTTTAATATCAACTATCTTTCTCTTTCAAACGAAACGAGTTATAGTATAACTCGAAGAAACTACCATTTTAATTTCCTTTGAATCTCAACTGGCCTCGTGGAATCTGGATCGAGTCTCTTACTTGATTCTACTTATCCGTACTTTATATATATACATACATACATACATACATACATATATATATATATATATACTCTCGTGTGTACAGATATAGAGTATACAGAGAAAAAAAAAAGAGAGGGAGAGAGAGAGAGAGTGATATGTGTGTACACATATAATTGCATATAGTACTTATATATATATACACACACAAAAGCTACTATGGACACAAATCAGAGAGAAAGAAAGAGAGATAGAAAGAAAGAAAAAGATGTATACACAAGTTTGAACGTTCTTGTAAGATACGTCGATACGGTTTTAGTTACCTAATCGCGTTAGTGTTATTCCGCCATCGGTATTGTCTCGTTCTCTATCTCACTCATTCACTCTCACTCACTCACTTACTTTTCCCTACCACTTCGTTTGAGTTTAACGACGCGTGAACGCAAACTTTACTCGTTCCATTACATTTTCTACTTGGATAATCTACCACGTAGTATATATTCGCCAACAGAAGAGAAACAAAACTAATGTGTACATGTGTATGTAAACGTGTCTGTGTGTATTTATGTTTATATGTGTGCACGTGTGTGTGTGTGTGTGTGTGTGTGTATGTGTGTGTGTGTGTGTGTGTGAACGAAAAAGAGAAGGAAGATGTAAAAGTAATCTTCTTTTCCCTAGCCTAGTGAGTCTAGTAAGTTACGATGCGCGAAGAGTTAGGTAGTTGTAGGCAGATACGAGAGACTATGTAGTATGTTTATACCTAAGGAGCTACCTTTGAATGTGCGCTGAAAACGTTTTCACTGTTTGTTGTGCGATATCACTTCGAGTTTACTTCGTTCTCGTGTTTTCTCTCTCTTTCTCTCTCTCTCTTTCTCTATGTATATGGCTCTATGTGTATGTATATGTGTAACGAATCGAAACGAAAGCATAAATATACATATGTACGTATATAAAAAAAAATATTCTGTCTCCGAGACTTGTCTCGAGCTATTTTATATATATATATATATTTTTTTTAATTTATTTTTATATTTTTCTTTTTTTCTTTTTTTAGTATAAATACGACGTATGTACATGTATATATGTATGTATGTATCTCTTTTGTGTATTAACGTAACTTGAAAATTACGTATGTATCTATATATATATATATATATATATATATATATATATATATTTTAATTTCGTTTTTTAACTAATTAATCGTTCGTTTCGTAATGGAAGTATTCCAATTTTTTTTTCATTTTTCTTTTTTAAAACTATAAGCTAATACTACTCAGAGAATAGTATACCGTAATTATAGTAATATAGATAATATTTATTTCCTCGTATAAAGATTGTAAAGATTGATAAATCTTAAACTTAACAATATTTCCTAAGAAAGAACGTAATACATGATGTTATTATTTCGTAGACTATTTATATCGAGAAAGTCCTATGACAAATGCAAGAAGAGACTTTGAAAGATGCTCAGAGTGAAAAAATTACTAAAAAGAAAATTCTGTTTAATCGAATCAAGTATAATTCAAATAAAACATTACGATCAAAGATACTTTCTAAAAGTTTTGATAAACACGAGCGTATGCCGCTTGCAAAAATTCACAAAGATACGCGGGAAATCAAAACGAAAAACAGTAAGAAAATACAAACAAATAAAAAATATAGAAAAAAAAAGAGAAGGGGGAAAAAATAAATAAGCTCGTAGAGTCGATGATAAAGTCCGACCACTTTCGTGTAAAAGACGAAGACAACGAGAAAAAATAGATATAGGCAGACAGACAGATAGAGAGAGAAAGATAGAGAGAGAAAGATAGAGAGAGAGAGAGAGAGGGTGGACTCGTAAGCGGGGGCGTACGTTCACCCACATCGACACACCCACACATATACGTACTCACGATTTAAATGCCCGATCGCAATTCGTTCATGTATTTAAACGCTCGTTTCGCGCTTTTCTATCTGTCCTTTATTTATACATTCGACTCGTTCCTATTTCCTATAGTTAAAGTACGACGAAATAATATTAAAGAGCGACAAAGATAGCTTACTTGTTCGTAGATAATGTATACGATAATGCGTACGATAATACATACGTAAATACGTATATACGTATGTGTATACGCGTGTAAGATGAGCGTTGAAAGTGCAGCTATGAAAAGCTGCTGACGTTGTTCCTGGGAATGTGGAATATTCGAATGGTAAAAAAAAAAGAAGAAAAAAAAAAAAGAAAAAAAGAAAAAGTAAAAGAAAGAAAAAAAAAGGGGGAAGAAAAAAGATTGGACTCGTCTTGAATTTAATGACTGTACCATGTCATTCCGTTCGTTAGTTTACTACGTTCCAAGATTTGTAGATATTTCCAATGCGTGTATATGTAAATAGTATACCTAAATATATATATATATATATATATATATATATATATATATATATACAGATGTATGTGTACATATATATATATACACATGTGTATGTATATATGTATGTACGCTCGGTGAGAGTAAAAGCGAAAGTAGGAAAGGATTATCGTCGAAGGGTGGAATTTTATGACCCCGAATAAGGTGGCAAAAATTGGATGCAAGTACTATAGTACTGGCCGAACATCTATACTCAAGGACGTCTTTTAAACGACTACGTCGACGCTTTTATCATAATACTCGTTTCCTTTATAATTTAACATTTAAATATTAACTTATTCTGTAATACAATTTATTCCAATTCGATACTTTCGTTTCAATATAAATTCTTTTTTTTTTTTTTTTTCATTTATATATTTTCATTTTTCATCATTTTTCTCTTCTTTTCTTTTATCTTAATTCTTTTTGATTCCCTTTTTTTTCTTTTTTAAAAAACTTCATTCACATATTTCGCCTGTCAATTTGTCAATTTGAAATAATACATAAAACGATGTTTACCTAACGGTGTTGTAAAGACTGAATAATTTCGTATTTCTTTGTAATTTAAAAAAAAAAAATAAAATAAAATAAAATAAAATAAAATAAAATTGGAAGGATAAAGAACGACGTTCGTAAAATAAAATAAAATTAGTTTTAGATCGGATACAATTGTAATGTAAAACAAGTTGAAAGAAGACATTGAATGTTACTCGACACGATCAGAACACAAAGTCTATTTAACGTTGTTGTTCGAAATAGCCTGCCTATCACGAAATCGAACTAGGCATACTTCTCTCTCTTTCTCTCTTTCTCTCTCTCTCTCTCTCTCTTTCTTTTTCCTTCGCATTCCCTCTCTTCTTCTTTTACTTCCCCGAGATTATACTCGTACTGCTTCGCGGTAATAAATATGCTGATTAAGCGGCGAACGGAGAGTCGGTTAATTTGCAGTATATCAGTATCCAACGGTGAACGGTAATTGGCCGTGAGGCATTATTGCGAACGATAATCCATAAGGTTTGCTCTCAATAAGGACCATCGCAAGGCTAGCAAATTAGAAATAATCGGAAATATATGTGCTATAATCGTTATGAGAAGAAAAAAAAAAAAACAAAAAATAAAATAAAATACAAATTAAAAAAAAAAACAAATAAGTAAATAAAAAATGTTAGCGGATATATTACGGCAAGTTAAGTCGAAGTTCAAAGATATTTCTTGAAGTACGTCTTGGAGAGAAGAAAGGAAGAAAGAAGAAAAGAAATCTTACACAAATGAATTTTGTTCTTTTCTTTTTTCTCTGTTCAGAAATCTAAGATTATTTTGCAAGAAAACAATCATTTCTAACGAGGATCGTCCCTCGAAGGTTAGCAAGTTAGAATTAATCGGAAATATGTGTGCTATAATCATTATGAAAGTATCTATAATATAATTAAAAAAAAAAAAAAAAAAAAAATGGCGGGTATATTTAATGGCGAGGATAAGGTAAATCATAATTCAAAGTTTTCTTTCTATACAAAAAGATAAAAGATATAAAAAAGAAAAAAAGAATCTAACGTAAATAACTATATATATATATATTTTTTACTCTAACGAATATTTATTCTTACGTTCTAAAAACAAAAAAAAAGAAAGAGAGAGAGAGAGAGAGAAAGAAAGAAAAAATAATAATAATAATGATAATAAAAGAGAGAAAAAAGAAGAAGAAGAAAAGAAAAAAATACGATTAGTTTCCAATTCGAATAATCGTTTCTTTTTTATCGTGTTAAGACACAAGAAAGCGATGGAACTTGTGATTATTATTCGTCGTGATTATTCGTCATTATCCCACAAGATACAGCTAGATACACACACATACACATACAAAAATAGATACGTAGATATATGTAACTTACAACTATCACCAACATGGTAGCAATGTCCAAAGCCGGAGGCTGTGTTGGCTGATTAGAAGTTACCCAACTGTCGCGTTCATTGCGATCTCAAAGATTTTCTTGCAAATATCGTTTAAAAGTGTTCACGGTGAGAACGTTAAGAAGGTGATTGCGTAAAATCAACCTTGAGAATCGAACAAACTAATCACGAAACTGATTTCCTCCTCCTTCTTCTTCTTCTTCTCCTCTTATTTTCTCACGATGTTTCCTCGATCCAAGTCTTCGATCAAATGACTTCGAAATACACGATATTATACAATAACACGAAACGATCGTTTCATCTATTTCTACGAAAGAAAAAAAAAAAAAAGGAAGAAAGAACGTTCACTGTATATTTATAAATATACATATGCGTGTATCTACGTATGTACTTGTGTATCACGCAACAGTATAACCTTTGAAGGAGACAAGTACGTTTAACGTTAAACTTTAGTTTGTAAACAAAAAGAAAAAAGAAATGATAGACGAACGACAAAGAGAAATAGAAATGTCCTACTTCTTACGTAATTATCGACGATCTGTAATTATTTATTGTCTAATAAGTGACCTATCGTTTTCATCATCTACCATTGGTAACGCACGATCATCATACCAATCACCACCTATCGTCTATATTGAATATAGTAATACGGAAAAAAAGTAATTCGTAAAAAGATAATAAGAATGAAAACGAATGATCGTAGTCGTTCAGAAAAAATGCATCTTACACACACACACACACACACACACACACAGATACATATATAATATACGATTTGAAAAAATTTTCTCAGTCGAATTCTTAGTCTCCTCCTTATTGGTTATTATTATTATTTTTTTTTTATCGAAGAGTTATAAGAGATATTAGTTATATACATACATACATACATACATACATACATACATACATATATATACACACACATGTATACATATATATATACGTACATATCTATGTACGTTCTCGATTGCTGATAATTACTAACGAAATTACAGAGAAAGAGAAAGAGAGAAAGAGAAAGAGAGAGAGAGAGAGAGAGAGATAGAAAATACGCGTTGGCGATCTTAGGCAAGCAATGAAATTGCAATTATCAACGAGCCGCATAAGCAGTTCGAGTAGTCGTAAGTTCGCGCTATAGACCTCGACCAATCGGCTCGCGGCCATAAGAATTATGACGTTTTCAGTAGGGTAGTAAAGATTGTGCTTCCCCCCTTAGGATCTTTCCTTCCTTCTTTCTTTCATTCCTTCCTTCCCTTCTTCCTTCCAACCTTATTTCTTTCCTTCGGGGAAGATCCTCTTGGCTATCTCTCCCTTTTAAACTCTCATTCTATTGGTCGACCAAATCGGTACGCTATCGTTCCTCTTTACGAGTCGGCAACATCGTTTTCTCTGCGTATGAGCCGATAGCAATTCTCTCTCTCTCTCTCTCTCTCTCTCTCTCTCTCTCTCT
>NC_057692.1:4884472-4909472 GCF_014466175.1 Vespula pensylvanica | reverse complement strand
GAAAACGATTAATAACATAATTTCAGTAATAGTACGAGATTACGATTACGATTAAATCCTTCAATTTCTATTGAGTAGTAATTGAACGAACGAGAAATAATTAAAAAATTTGAAAAAGATTGTTAGCAAAGAATGTCGTCGTGAAATCAATGAGATATATACCATCTGGCTCGTACAAAGTCGGACTGATGACCCACTGACGTATTAAACAAAGGGTCCTTTCTCTTCTCATTCTTCGACGAGAACTTTTTTCAGGATCCTGAGCACGCGAGGAATTAAAAGGGAGAATTTCTTTCGGTATCGTACGTGCCGTGAAGGGAAACGGTTTCCCCGTCGTTGCGATTTGATGAATTCGACGTGTATTTACTCGCGAACCGTAAATACACATCTATCTAATAATAAAGTACGATTGATCCTAATAAAAAAAAAAAAAAGAAAGAAAGAAAAATAAAAACAGAGAGAAAGAAAAAAAAAAGATTTGTTTTTCTTTCATTCATTCATTCATTCATTCATTCATTTTATTCCCAATAAAGAGAAGCGACCTTCACAGTGTAATTAGTCATACGCATTCGAGGAAAAAAGCAAATCGATCCTAAGCAAAGTTCACGAATCGCAATTAGAAAAAGTCATATGGAAGTAGGATGACTAACAAAAGACACGTAAATTGCTAGACAGCTAATTTTATATAATTGCGTTTCCGTGAGTCTCTCTGAAGGCTGAAGGTCACGAAATCTTTTTCACTACAGTTTTTGTTTTCCTTTTTCCTTTTTATTTCCTTTTTTTTTTCCCCTCTTCATACCACGCTTTTAATCCGACACGATTACATCGCACGAAATCTCTCCGAGTTTATTAGTTCGTTAATCAGGAACCAGGTCGTCGTTGATGACACAAAGAGGGGTGCGGCAAAAGGGTGCGCCCGTTAAACCTTTACCTCTCACCCTTCGCCCATTATTACTTACTCTTCACCCCTCACCCTTGTCTTTATACCTCCATCCGACTCAATCCACGATGACGACGACGAATTCGATTTGCGTTAGATTAAGAAATAGTAAGAAGAGAATAAAGTAAAAAAAAAAAGAGAAAATAAGTGTCCTTTCTCGTGAATTACGATGACAATGACGACGACAACGAGGACAATGACGATGACAATAACGAAGAGAGACATGGACGACGACGACGACGACGACGAATTCGATTTGCGTTAGATTAAAAAATAGTAAGAAGAGAAAGAGGTGGAAAAAGAGAAAATAAAATGTGTTCTCGACGACGACGACGACGACGACGACTATGACAAAAAAAAAAGAAAAAAAGGACGAAGAATCGAGGGTTGGGCCATGAAGTATTGGGAAATCCTCATGAGAAATAAAAGGAGAGGCCTGAGCTACGCAACAAAGAGAACGAAAGAACGAAAGAATGAGAGAGAGAGAGAGAGAGAGAGAGAGAGAGAGAGAGAGAGAGAGAGAGAGAGAGAGAGAGAGAGAGAGAGAGAAAGACACAAATAGAAAACAAAGGGAGAAAAATATGTTCGCTAGAATGGCAATCGATACGGACGTTATTATCGCGAGTAGGACACACCGGGTATTGTGAGCTACTCGCTTCAATTATCGATTATCGACGCCTAATTCGATATCTGGTACAATAATAACAATAATAATGATATTATTGTCGTTGTTGTTGTTGTTATTGTTGTTGTTATTATTATTGTTAGATATCGCGAGTACTTAGAACGAAAGAGAGTATCGTGAAAAAGAGAGAGTATCTTTCGCGCTTATTAGTATTTTTTTTATCTTCTTTTGAGGCGTGTCGATAGATAATGGTCCCAGCTATCTATCGATTATATCGATATTAGTGACATTTCTTCCTTTTCATTTTTCTTGTTTTGTATTTTTTCTTTTTCTATTTTTTTTCTTCTTTCTTTTCTTAAATATTTCTTCACCGCATTCTCTTTTCTCTCTCTTTCTTTTCTTTTACCCTTTATAAATTACGATCTCGTACGTATAAAACGTGAAACGATTCTCCGACAAATTTTTCTCTTTCTAAAACGTACGACGCACGTAAGCGAATAGAGAGAGAGAGAGAGAGAAAAAAAAGAATTATTTCCTCGTTTGCTCGACAAGAGGAATATACCGCGTGGGTTCTTTAAATTCTGCATCGGCAAGACAAGTTCGAAAGTTTCCTTTAAGTTCCGCGGTCACGAACCCGAGAAAGAAAGACAGAGAGAGAGAGAGAGGACTCGAGAGACTTCAGAGACAGGAAAAAAATTAAAAAGAAAAAAATAGAAAGAAAAGAGAAAGAGAAAGAGAAAGAGATTACACGTATTTATTTGAGTCGACTTGCATACCGACGTCCTGGCTCATCCTGCTTGTCCCTTTCCAGAAAGGCTCGCTACGAATGCCAATCCCACACGTAAGCGAGCCTTAACCAACCATCTTTCTCTCTTTTCCTCCTTTTAAACGAAAGAAGAAGAAGGTTTTTTTAATGACTTTCTCGTCACGTATCAATAACGTTTGTCAGCGTGTCTTTTTAGTAACCGGACTTCCTCGTTCTCTAACATTATCGACCTTACTACAATCCTTTCTTTTCTTTTCTTTTCCTTTTTTTCTTTTTGCTCTTCCTGATTATGATAAACGAATTCTTCATTTGCATTCGTTTAGTTTCGTTTAGTTTCGTACACGTGTCTTTACATTGTCATTCATCGTTTCGTTTGCATTTAAAACAATCACGATTTGAAGCTCGTCCGACAAAAATGGTAACGATTTGTGTTTTGTTAGGATGTGTGAACATCTTTAATGATATCGTTTTAAATCGGATATATTGATGAGATATTTGTTATTAATATATCGCAATATTTTATTTGAAAAGATCTAGTTCTTTTATTTATTTATTTTTTTTTTCTTAATCAATGCAAAAGAATTATTCTGTTTTAATATCGATCGATTGATCTGAAATATAAAAAAAAAAAAAAAAAAGAGAGAGAGAGAGAATGAAGAAATAATGGTCTACAAAAAAAGAGGGAGAAATAAAAAGAAATAAAATGAGAAAAATGAAATTAGAGAAAAGACGAATAAAAGAATAAAAATAAATAAATAAATAAATAAATAAATAAATAAATAAATAAAAAAGAATTTTCTCAAGAGAGACAAGACTAGCAACCGGAATGAGCTTTTGCGCATGAGTTATAATTATGGTCGAAGCGGAAGCGAGTCTCGAGAGTGCGTTAACGCACGTAGGACGAACGTTGAACGATGAACTTGATACTGAACACTACAGTAGAAAAGGAAGGAAAGAGAGAGAGAGAGAGAGAGAGAGAGAGAGAGAGAGAGAGAGAGAGAGAGAGAGAGAGAGAGAATGAGAAAGAAAGAGAGAAAAAGAGAAAGAAAAGGCTGCGACCTTTCCGCCACCTACACATTTGCAATCTTTTCTTTCCTCTTACGAAAGGACGAACACTTCAGAGTTAATCGATCATCCTTAATTCTAATGAATTTTCTCAATCGTTCGATTATAAATATAACAATAAATAGCAAACTTTATTTTTAATCCTAATCGATTTCATATATATCTATGTTAACCGGTAAAAAATCTTTCTGATTAACGAATTGAATAATTCGTCAGTTAATAAATAAAAATAAGTAATAAGAAAGAAAGAAAACAATAAACAAATAAGTAATAAATCGCGTCGATTTCATTAAAAAAAAAAAAAAAAAAAAAAAAAAAAAAAAAAAAAAAAAAAAAAAAAAATAGTGGAAGATAACTATCCCATTAAAAAAGATTGATTTGTCAAGTTCGTCGTTAAAAAATATTCGATCATAGATAGACCAGAGATAGAATAAACCCAAGTCAATTACACAGTTGCAAAAACCAAAATGGCGATTAAACTCATAGTCATAAAAGGAGGACATACGTATATGGGATAAATACTCGTACAATATCTAAGTGATCGTATTAATTCGTTCTAGATTCACCGAGCCGAATAGGAAGATCATCTATTTCCTCTTCAAGAAGAGAGAGAGAGAGAGAGAGAGAGAGAGAGAGAGAGAGAGAGAGAAATCGTATAATGGTTTAACCAGAGACCGGAATAAGCACCGATGTAAAGATGATGGTGGCCTGAAGCGTCTATCGTGAACGAGTTTTACGAATGTCGTAATCGTCAGATTGCTCAACCACCGATGGTTGCCCTCTATCGATGAACCGATAATATAAAGATTACCGGGTTTAAGACAATAAACGAAGTTGGTGCGACGTAAAGAAACGAAAGTGGGTTCTTACCGTACCCTCTGACAATGATATACCACCATAAGAAATTTACTCGCGAATGAAACTGATAGTCTTCTAGTAACAGATATGTATTTCGAATTCTTACGAACTTAAGAATTTTCATTTTACAAATCTTTCCAATTTGATCTTTATTACGTTGTTTATGAAATTAATTTTTACTTCATATCTTAAGATCGATCGTTGCTAAATAAAAGTTATAATAGAAATATAAAATCTATAGTTTATATATATATATATATATATATATATATATATATATATATATATAATATAACTAGTACAGTAGATATAGTATCATTATACTATAAAAATATACATTATATAACTTTCTTTTTAAATACGAAATCATTAAACGATTTCTCACATTTCGATAATTAATATATATTCATATTTACATCGTAATCATGTAACTACTTATACCTTACAATCGAACAACTTTCTTTTCTTATAAAAAAAAAAAAAAAAAAAAAAAAAAAAAAAAAAAAAAAAAAAAAAAAAAAAAAAAAAAAAAAAAAAAAAAAAAAAGATAAATAAAATAAAATAAAATAAAATAAAAAAGAGAGAGAAAGAAAGAAATTATTTGTCGAAAGTCTAACGTTCTAATTAAATGTAACACTACGATAAAAAACAAAAACAAGAACAAGAACAAAATAAGACGTTAAAGAAGAGAACGATTCGAAATGAGTTGAGATAGAGTGATATGAGAAAAAAATGGAGTAGGTGAGGGGTAAGAGGGTGAGAGGGTGAAAGGGTGAGGGGGAAACGAATAATGCTTTTTTAGTCGACGCAATACTTGATTACGATCCTGGTAGAAAAATGCTGCTTAACCGTGCATGAGTGCGTGCTTATTTGTTGGTACGTGCGCGTGCGCATTCGCGTACCAGAACGCAGAGCAAAGCAGAACCGAGCAGACCAGAGCAGACCAGAGCAGACCAGAACAGAACAGAACAGAGTAGCAGAACGCATGCGAAAGAAGGTAAATGCAAACGTAAACGTGAAAGTGTGACACCGGTCAAGGTAGTAAGGAAACCTATGCGCGTGCTTGCATCGCATGCACGTCTCCTCCCCCTCTCTACCCCTCTCTGTCCTCTTCTCTCCACTCTTTTACTCTCCACCTCCTCTCCACCTCCACTCCACCCCCACCCAACCACTCCTCGGCTCACCGACACGCTCGGAATATAGCGATTTAAACTCTCTGACTCGAAAGCAACCTGGAGAACGCAATGTAAGAGAATGTTGGAGGATAGGAGGAGGGTCGGGGGAGAGGAAGAAAATAGGGGTCAAATGTGTCAACTACGTATCGAAATGAATCTTCGACCGACAAGAGAGAGAGAGAGAGAGAGAGAGAGAGAGAGAGAGAGAGAGAGATCAACGATGTCGAGTGAAACAACGTGAGATTGATGATCCCTGTGTGAAATGGAGAAATAAATCTTTTCTTTTTTTTTTTTTTTATTTTTTATTTCTTTTTCTTGGCATTAAAAGGATTTTTTTATAGTAGAGAAAAAAAGATAGCTTTTTTCTGTAATATTTTTCAACGATATATATGTGTGTGTGTGTGTGTATATATATAAATGAAAAGATTGGAAATAGATTTTGATGATTAAAAAAAAAAAAAGAAAGAAAAAAAAAGAGTAAGGAGGAATACGTTTATTATAAAGCACGATTATTTTATAAACCATAATCAGCCAGATGCAAACTATAAAATACAAGGTCGTCCTGTTCGTCCGACTAATTTTCAAATTTCTAAACGATAAAGAAAGAAAGAAAGAAGAAGAAGAAGAAGAAGAAGAAGAAATAACTATAACATCGAATCATTCTCTTTCTCGAGAACAAAGAGAACAAAGATAGAAGGACATTGAGTTTTAATGAAATAGAAGGGACGAAAAAGACCGGACGCATTTCCTCTTCGAATTTTATAATATAATAAAACGTGATACGAATTGGCCGGATGTAAGGGATACGCGTCAGGACATTCCTACACGAAAATCTTTCGAAGCGAGACCGAGTTTCTACTTACTCTATATTATCCGTGTGAAACATGTTCTTGTATGTGTATCATGCGAGTCTCCTCGTAATAGAGTATTTACTTCGAGATAATTGGACGTATGTGCACGTATATACATACATACATACATACATACATACATACATACATACATACATACATGATGCATGCATAAATACATGGACACATTAGACATACATACATACATACATACATACATACATACATACAGACATATATATATATATATATATATACACATACATACATATATACTTGATAAATGTCGTGAGTTTTCTTCGTCCTTTTATTCACTAGAAAGGAGTGACAGTTAAGTGGTTGAACATAAGTTCTATTCGTCGTACATAAACGCGACTCGTATCACTTCAACGAATCACAATGTTTTTTTAAACTTTTTTTTTTTTGACGTCCCTTTATACTTCTCACCTAATCGTAAGTTCCGCAAAAAAAGAAAAATTCTTCTCGAACGTATGTACGTACGTACGTCGCGAGTCACGACGTTATCGTTCGATATCGACAACAACACAAATTGCATCTCGATCAAGTGCAGAGATATAGAAATGTATGAACAAAAAAACAGAAAAGGAGAAAGAAACAAATAAATAAAAAAAAATAGAAAAAAAAGTAATATCAATAAGATAGGTTCAAAGTAAGATAAATGAAAGGAAGATGATCTTAGAGATATCTTTGAATAAAAAGGAGGGAGAGAGAAATGAAAAAAAAAAAAAAAAGAAAATAATAAAAATATTTCAATTTTAATTATCGAATAAGAAGGAAAATTCAATAAAAGTTATTTTCTTCGAAGAATTCTACGGTCTATCCCTTTTAATTTCGTCGGAAATGAAAAAGATCGAAGTCATCCGAGTTAATTACCATATTCGATTAACACGCGCAAACAAATTAAATTAAATTAAATTAAAAAAGAAAAAAAAAAGGATAAAGAAAAGAAAAGGACGATCGAAGGTGACAAAATTCGAAAATAATTTCATTCGAACTTTCAAGTCCAATTGAGAATAATTTTCGACATGACTCATTCAGTGATTATGATCTTTCATAAATAAATAAATAAATAAATAAATAAATAAATACATATATAACTATGTAAATATACAAATACATACATACACAGATACGTTTGTAGAGGTCAGGGGTAACACGTGTGATCAGAATATACGTATTTACCTACATATACATGCATATATAGGTATGTGCGTATTTACGTACATAAGTGTATCTCACGTGTAAATACTTGCATATTAGTGGTGAAGTCACGATGTAAAAATAATCGCAAGTATGGGAAAGAAAGACGAGTAGGTAAGTAGGTAAATAAGTAAGTACTTACTTACTTACCTATCCATAAGTCCCCCTATCTTTCGTCCCCACCCCCATAGTCGCGTTCAATGCCGTTCGTCGACTCTCTATTTTATTTTGCTACGGAATGCTATGCCTTCGATGACGCCAACGAAAGATTATCGCGTCCTTCGACGGAGATATCACGTCGACATCTCTTCTTCTCTTTCTCTCTATCTTTCTCTCTATCTTTCTCTTTCTCTGTCGGTTTTCATCTCTGTCTGTCGCACGTCTCTATCTGTCTATATGTCTCTCTTTCTCTATTTGTCTTATTTATAGATACACACATCGGTACTTTCAATTTTGAATGACGACTTTCCACGATGTTATGTATGTATATATGTATATATATATATATGTATGTATATATGTATGTATGTATGTATGTATATACGTGCATACCATTCTGGTGTAACAGTAACTCGGTTAAGCGTGTAATTTATGTCCGTCGTTGTGTATACACGCGTTGGTACGGCTAATGGGAAGAGCACCATTTTCTCGATTAAAACGCCATTTGTTATGATTGCATTATAGGTGGTAGGTACCTCTAAAGGGAAGTATACCAAAGAAAGAGATTTCGCGATTAAACCTTTTTTTTTCTCTTTCTCGTATTATTTATTTCCTTCTTCTTTTTTTTTTCTTTTTTAATTTTTTCACTTTCTTCTTTTTTGATAATATGACGAAGGAGAGAGAACGATTACTTCCATAAAGATACTTTTGAAATATTCTTCTCTCTTTCTCTCTTTCTTTCCTTTTCTACATACATACATACATACATACATAATATATATATATATATATATATATATATATATAAAAATGAATACAATCATGATTAATTGATCGTTGATTGAATGATAGTTAATTTGATAATTAATTACAACCTCGAAAAAAAGAAATCAAGATTAATGAATGAACATAAATTATAATCTCATTACAAATGAGACAAATACGTAATTGTGATAGAGTCTGTGCATTCGTTTGCATAGAAAAGAAGAAGATTAAACTAAAAAAAAAAAAAAAAAATAATAAAAAATAAAAAATAAAGGAGAGAGAAAAGAAACAAAAAAAGAAATCAAACGAAATAAATGAAGAAACGGAATAAAAGAAAAAGAAGAAAAAAGAAAAAAGAAAAAAAGAAAAAATGCGTCTTCCGAGAAAGGAAAACCTGCCATAAATATAAACGACGAAATCTGTCAACTATGAAACGCCTGTCCAAGAGTTTAAATGCGTATAAACGAAAACTAAACCAGGCCGTCGTACACACGCGAAACTTTTACCGATTATCATTACATCGACCTCGCTTTCCCGATCTCTCTCTCTCTCTCTCTCTCTCCCTCTCTTTCTCTCACACACTCTTTCTCTGACTCTGTCCTCTCTTTATGATTATAAAGAATTAATGAATATAATAATAACAGAAGGCGTTAATTTCGGTTATTTTCCAACAACGAATGGAATTAAAAAATGTATATTTGCCGTATGTGAAATCATTATCGTAATATCATAGTGATCGATACGTACAGTATCGATCGTTTAAAAATAAAAGAGAGATCAAATGAAATAATAACAGGATTGATTGGAAAGAGGAACCTCGAATACTACGCGTGCTTTCGCTCGAACGTAAACATTACATGGCTGTCGAAACTGCATTGGAGAGACCGTCAATTACGAACCATACATAAATCCTCTCCTCTCTCTTTCTATCATTCTCTCTTTCTCTCTTTCTCTCTCTCTCTCTCTCTCTTTCTCTCTAAAAATATACAGATAAAGAAACGAAGTATACGCGTACAAAGAAAGAAAAAGAGAATACACACATACACATACGTATACGTATACACATAAACTTAGAAAAATATTATACATATACACAATCACACACACACACACACACACACACACACACACACACACATACACACAAGCATAGAGACACATTGGTAGTTTCTGATGCCTCTACTCTTCCTTCCAAGTTCTGCAAGGAGCACGAGAGAAGAGACTGAAATAGGTGACCGGCAAAACTAGTTTTTACCGTAAATCCGCATAGAGAAGAAAGAGAGAGAGAGAGAAAGAGAAAGAGAGAAAGAGAGAGAGAGGAAGAGTTGTTACTAGTCGAGGGAGAACGAGAAAGAATTCTCTCGGTGTAGATATAAATCCGTAGAGAGTGCTAAGAAGAGATCCTATCCTCGAATTCGATCCGGTCACCACTACCAACACCTCCCTCCTCCTCTTTCATCTTCGTCTTCTTCTCCTTCTTCTCTATCTCTCGAACTATCCATCTTGATATATAGTTCAGAATCGATCGTTATCTTTCTATATATTTTATTTCTATTGAAATTACTTATTTATTAGCTACAAGTATGATATACAGTCCTTGTCCACAAATCAAAATTCAATGTGTACGAAGTGTATTTGAAAACAGAAAAAAAATGAGAAAAGAGGGGAAATGAAAAGAAAAAAAATACACATATGTGTGTGTGTATATATATATATGCATGCGTATATAGAAAAAGAAATATGTAAACGTCAAAATATTACGTAATATATATGTGTACGGATATATATATATATACATATATATGTTATATTATTTTATAGTATAATATATTGCAAAATTGTCACTATACTTCTAGTTTAATTAATTTCGGTATTATTTCACTGAGTACTATAATATTCGTTCTAATAATATCTTAACTTTATTTATATTATTTTTATTTTAATTTTAGTCTTCATTAATTACTATATCACATTATAAAATGTCATATATATAAAAACAATATATCACAATCGATAAATAATCGCTAGAATTCAAAAAAATGGATTTAAACAATTATATATATATATATATATATATATATATATATATATATAATAATCACTCTAAATGGAATGCTCTAATTTTCGAATTAAAAGGGGACCAATCGAAAGAGAGAAATTGTACGTGCACGTTTATTCGTACGCGCATGCGCATGCACCCATGCACGCACGCACGCACGCACGCACGCACGCACGCAACCGATTGGATGTGTAAAAAGGCAAGAGGCAATCACGACCAGGCCCGAATATGGGCGAGTAAGGTCAGGGTGCGAACGCAGCTGAGAACGAGGAATGCCATTACGAGTCGTTTCCTTTTCTCTCTCTCTCTCTCTCTCTCTCTCTCTCTCTCTCTCTCTTTCTCCCTCTTTTTCTCTCTCTCTTTTTCCCTCTTTCATATGTTCTTGCGCAAACGTAGAAGAAAGAAACCTAACCTAACCAAGTACTTTTGCAAAATCCTATTCTACATTATTATTAATAATAATAATAGTAATAGTAATAATAGTAGTAGTAGTAGTAGTAGTAGTAGTAGTAGTAGTAGTAGTAGTAGTAGTAGTAGTAGTAGTAGTAGTAGTAGTAGTAGTAGTAGTAATAATAATAATAATAATAATAATAATAATAATAATAATAATAATAATAATACGTGCATAACACCTTTTTAATTTAAATAAAAAAATTAACTTAATCTTTGATCAAATATAAGAATTATTTTATCGAATAGGTTTGATTCATTATATCGATTTGATTCGATATTGCGAATTCTACAAGTGATAACGTCGTCGCCATATTTTGCTTGCTATTGTACACTTCTAAAGTATCAAACACTTTCTAAACATTAAGTCTAGACTTGACGATAATATCATGTCCCTAGTAAATCGCGATATCCTTCAATTTTCTATGGTGTTAAATAAAAGTTTAATTAGTACTATACTGTTTATAATAATAATTATTTAAATTAGAAATAGAAACTATCAATCGATTACTACAATGTTATATCTTCGAACAATATCAACTCTCAATCTCCACCCCCCCCCTCTCTCTCTCTCTATCTTTCTCTATATAGAAATACATATCTCACTCTTTCTCTCTTCCTTTTTCACTTTCACTGGCTTCTTAACAATTTTCAAAGATAATCAATCTCATTAATTAGCAGAACACATCCCCAGTCGATCTTTCGTTATCTTTCGTGATTATTAGTCGAGTTACTCTTAACATCCTCGCTCGTATTCGCTCATATTAAAAGAGTAAAAGAAGATGAAAAGTAAAGGAGAAAAAGAAAAAAAAGAAGGAAGAAAAAGAGGAAGATGAAAAAGGTAGAATAAAAAGAAGACTTGGCCGGATGCGTTGAATATCGCATGTTTCCACCAAAGTGCGAGAGCGCCGGGCTAAAGGCACTCTCAGCTAGCTAGCTAGCTAAGCTAAGCTAAGCTAAGCTAAGCTAGCTAGCTAGCTCGCTCGCTTGCTCGCTTGCTCGCTCGTTCGCTCGTTCACTCGCTTGCTCGCCACGCGTGCATCGCAATGCAATGCAGGCAGCATAAAACAAGCTGCCATACATGGGGCGACCGTCAGCCGACTCCGGGTTATAGCAGGACCAGCTCTCTTCGATGGCCGAGAGGAGAGGAGCAAGCACTGCGAAGGAAGAACGGAAAGAGATAGAGATACAGAGAGAGAAAGAGAGAGAGAACGATAAAACGAGAGAGAAAGAGATATATATATATATATATATATATATATATATATATATATATATATGGAGAGAGGGAGAGAAAAAGAGAAGAAACGAAAGATAGTGATGAGGGAAGGTGAGGGAGAGAGGGTGGAAGAAGAAAGAAAAAAGAAAGTATTAAAGAGAGGGAGGAAAAGGAAGAGAGAGAAAGAGAGAGATACAGGTAGATAGAGATCTCTAGAGATAGAGAGATACTAATATAAAGAGAGTGAAAGAAATAGATAGATATATAGAGAGAATGAAAGAGAAAGAGAGAGAGAGGGGGGGGGGAGAAAGAGAAAGAGAAAAAAGAGAAAAATGGATGGATAGGTAAATGTACATTTTATGGTAGTGACAATGTTGAACGTAAGTAAGGACAGGACATTAATGACGGAAAACTCGAGTGTATAATTTACGATTATTATTATTATTATTATTTTTGTTGTTATTGTTGTTGTCGTCATTATTATTATTATTAATGAAGTAATTATGTGATGTGCAATTAAAACTAATTTGAGACCCGATGTTAATACAATAGGATTAGGAATGTATGTATGTATATAACATAAATGGGAATATAAAAGAAGTAATATAAAAAAAATGTATACGGAGAAAGAAGCAGAAGAAGAATGAAAGAGAAAGAGAGAGAAAGAGAGAGAAAAGTTATTCTAGAATGCAACTCTACCGTGAAGAGGAGGACTCTGTGAGTTGCATGGAATCGGACCTCTTCCACGGAGATAAGCGAACTCGCTTCTTGCAAAGACGAAACACACAAAAGAGAATTTCTCTTCTCTCTTCCTCTCCTTCTCTATGAATGCTCCTTTTTTTTCCTCTCCAACACCTTTGGCTAATATTCTCATATTCCTTCTCTTTCTCTCTTTCTCTCTTTTTCTATACTATTCACGTATGATCCCATAGGATTTCTCATTTTAACTTCACGCAACGAGCTACTAGGAATATCTATTATCGATGTGACTAATCACGTTCTCAGTTAAGCCCCTGGCTATTTCCTATACATATTGTATCTATGGATTGTATGTCGGTATATGCGTACATATGTATATATATGTATATGTATATACAAGGTGTGCGTATGTGTGTGCATGAATCGAGAGTCTTTGACGCGAGTTGAAGATGCGATCTGAATAAGCTTGGTGTTAACACATTCTCTCTCTCTCTCTCTCTCTCTCTCTCTCTCTCTCTCTCTCTCTCTCTCCCTTTCTCTGTCTGTCTGTCTGCCCATCTGTCTTTCTCTCTCTCTCTCTCTCTTCTACTTAAGTATACATGTAGTTGCATACACATTTTATCACATTCATATAGCCTACTCTCAAGCTGTTTAAAAGTAACTACTCCTCTAGCTATTTATGAAAGAACTTTGAGGTATTACCATACCCCACCCTCTCTTTCGATCGAAAGACTTACGATACCTGTACAAGTAGGTGTATGAGTTTATATCGTAAAGTAAGTACTTAGTTATCTTTCATAAAATAAAATAAACAGAAAAAAAGAATGAAAAAGATAAAAAGAAAAATGAAAAGTAAAACAGAAAAGTAGTTAACTGGCACGTTATATCAATACGAAATATGTATATCCAACGACTTCCTCTTCTCTCTTTCTCTCTTTAAAAGTAAATATGTGAATAGATACATTTATGTATATGTGTATTTGCATGTATCTATAGAAAAAGAGAGAGAGAGAGAGAGAGAGAGAGAGAGAGAGAGAGAGAGAGAAAGAGAAAACTATAAAGCATACACGCAATCTAGAAAGTATAATATAACGACAAACGAACGGTCTGAGTGATTAATATACTCGGAGTAAATTTCTCTCTCTCTCTCTCTCTCTCTCTCTCTCTCTCTCTCTCTCTCTCTCTCTCTCTCTCTCTCTCTGTCTATCTATCTGTCTGTCCGTCTGTCTGTCTGTCTGTCTATCTCTTTCTTTCTAAAGATCGAATTCCCCTAACCTTGTAAAGCGGTAGTTACATGCCGTTATACATATAGCCGAAGGTGTCGAAGGCGTATGGACGTTTCAAACACACCCACGTATTTGAAACGGTGAAACAGATAGACGGATTAGACGGATACATATATATACGTATGTATGTATAAATGTGTATATATATATATATATATATATATATAAGTATGTAAGTATGTATACATATACGATTAAATTAATTTTTTAAGGAAAAATCTTTTTTACATTAACGCTATTATATCTCCTCTTTTGTAATTCCAGAAAGAAAATTTTCCTCGTTCTGGATGTTAAACTCTGTGAAAAAGAAAAAAAAACATAATAAATAAATAAATAAAAGGAAGAAGAACAGAATACCGGTTCTATTTACATACGAGTTATTTCGTTGCAATAAATAACAAAATGTTATCCATTTACAGAGATCACTTTGTATTTTTTCACGATTGCAACAAACGATTGCAATATCGTGTGTCTATAATTAGTTTCGAGCAATCACGCGATTGATATTTTTTCTAATTTATTTATTTACTTATTTACTTATTCCTTCTTTCTTTTTTTTTTTCAATTTCCATAACGTGCACGTTGAACGAATGATACAAAAAATTATAAAATAAAATTTTATACCCATGACCATGTGTTCTTTTTTCTTTCTTTCTTTCTTTTTTATTCCAATTTCCTGTTCTATTATATTGGTGCAATCTCAAAAAACATCGAACGATAAGAACTCCAAGAACAAAGTTGACTTCATTATAATATATATATATATATACCGGAACACCATCAGCTTGACCTTGACATTTTCTACTTTTCAATGGCACCTTGAAAGACAATCGTAAAAAGAAAAGAACAAACAGATATACAGAGAGACAGACAGACAGACAGACAGACAGACAGACAGACAGACAGACAGACAAACAGACAGACAGAGAGAGAGAGAGAGAGAGAGAGAGAGAGAGAGAGGAGAGAGAGAGAGAGAGAGACAGAGAGGAACGCGAAGAGTCTCTTATATGTCAACATATGTGTCCGCGTGTGAGTGTTTTTATACATAAATAGCCTTATTTATGTTCACCGGACTGCATCGTTCGCATTTCTCGAATGTTACCATAGCCATTGAATTAATTATCCGATATCTCTCTTTCTCTTTCCCTCTACAATAAATTACACATCTCTCCTGTAGGAGTAATAAAAACCGATCACAAAATTTATGCGACATATAATTAATTAATTAAAATCAAGGAGATTATAGTTAATCGTTATACCCTTCGTCATAACTATTAATTAAAGAAAAAAATAAGAAGTGGAAAATGATACAATGGTTTAAGGAAAAAGTGAAAAGAAATTAGAATGAGCAAGGAAAAAATAATGGGAATGATGAATATATAAAATGGTGGATCCGGGCATTATATAAAGAAACATTCTCTCGAACGATGACGTGTTCTCTATCTCTATCTCTCTCTCTATCTCTCTTTCAAAATTAAATTGTCTTCAGTATTAATAAAAAAAAAAAAAAAAGAAAAAAAAATCGAAAAATGTATACGATTTATTAATAATTAATTTAGATCAATTGATACGATTAATACGACTCTATACTACTTTAATTAATAATTAATTAATATCAAATATCAGATTGCATTTAATCTTTATGCGCTTAACAATTAACTCTCTCTTTCTCTATCTTCTTCCTTCTAAATTAAATTACATCTTTGACGTGATACAGTAATTAAATTAGTAATAAAAAAGACTTATCGCAAAATTTATACGGCTTACCAATAATTAGATAATTAGAATCAAATAATCAGATTGCATGCAATCTTTATGCATTTAATAAGTAACGTCTATACCGATAATCTTTAAGACCGATATATAAATAAATATAAATAAGTATAAATAATTGTCTTTAATACTTATTTATATTTATTTATCGATATTGATTAGATATAAAAACGAAGACGAAAGGATTTGCGAGATAAGAAGGAAGAAAAAAGAGAGAGAAGGAAAAGAAAAGAAAAGAAAGAAGGAAAGAAAAAAAAAAGGAAAATGAACGAACGAATAAATATATAATTGAATAAATAAATGAATAAATATATAAATCAATAAGTGAATGAATGAATGAATGAATGAATGAATGAATGAACGAACAAAAAGAAAAAATAAATACATTGTATCAACGAAGAAGAGAAAAGAAATGAAATGAGTAGGAAAATAGGAATGAGATAAAATGGCCGATAAATCGTCGAGCATGATCCACAGACTTTTTATAATCCAACAGGATGTTCTCTCTCTCTCTCTCTCTCTCTCTCTCTCTCTCTCTCTCTCTCTCTCTCTCTATCTCTGTATCTCTCTCTCTCTCTCTCTTCGTTTCTAAGTAAAAGAGGGTGGTTAGAGAAGATCCCACTCTCTACGACAATGATCTCTCGTCTCAACCTTGAAAGTTGTCCCCTCGGGCCGGGTAAGTGCGCACACGAGTCCTTCGATTTACACGGCGCCAGGACGAGATCCACGGAGAAATGCGTGCCTATGGCAGATTCTTTTTATTAATGAACGACTGGAACGGCGAAGGTCGCGCCTGACGATGCGACGTGTCTCGTTCGCGAGCTAGCTTCGCGATTATCTCCAAAGCGAAGTACTTCTTTCAGTTTCATCGATGAACTTTCTTTCACATTCATATAGAATATATATATATATATATATATATATATCTTCGAATGAAAAAAATTATTCCAAAGTGCATGAAATAAATATTTATTATTATTGAGATAATAATAATAATTGTGATAATATAATTATAATTATAAATAATAATAGTTATTGTAATAACAACTATTATTATTATTCAATGAAGAAACGAATGGAGAACATTTAGAGTGTCGTTAAAATTTCGATTAAAGAATACAATAGACTATCATATAACACGATGAAAAAAAATATAACTCGTTTCGTATAAATCATTTAAAACAAAAAAAAAATTAAAAAAAGAAAGAAAGTAATAATAATAATAATAATAATAATAATAATAATAATAGACAAGAGCTTACATTTATGCAGAAACATACCTAAATTAAACAAGATAACATATCCCATTGACATTTCAATAACTCTCGGACAATAACGTAAAATAAAAATAGAGAAATATTCCAGGAAATACAGCACTAGTTCAGGAAATGCAAAGAACGTGGAAACAACAAAGAGTTCGCGTAATAACGCTAATAATATCAGTAACAGGCATCAACCCCGAATAATTGTAAAAAAAAGAATACACCTGGAAACACTAAACCTACATTCACATACACACGAAGAAATTTAGAAAGTAGTCGTACAAAAAAGAAAAAAAAACAACAACAACATTTAAGTACCTACAATAATGCTCGCATTATTAAATGTACAAAAGAAACTATGAATTAGGACTTGACAGAGACCTAATTATACACCAATAAATAAGTGAGAAAATAAAAGAAACAGAAAAAGAAATAATAAAAATAATACTAATAACAACAAAGAAAGCTTTCAACCAAAAAAAAAAAAAGAAGAAAAGAAAACGAAACAATAAGATTACAAATCTATACGATCCCCTAATCGTTAAATCACAATGAACAAACAGATACAAGAAACAATGATCCGAATAAATAAAATAATCTTTTATTAAAACAACAACCAAGACGTTTGAAATTTTCCAGGACGATAATGTTACAACGTAAGTACATATATATACATATACATACACATATATATATATACACATACATACATATACATACGTATATATAAAAGCTAGATAAAATTTGGTGTCCGTAAAACAATGGAGAGATCAGGATTCCAAATCGTTCGATCTTGAAACGTATCGAAGAGACTCGATATATGTATTCTTCGAAGAACAGTACCTTCGACAGAAACACACATAGAGAGAAAGAGAGAGAATGAGAGATAGTTATCGAGACGAAGTATGCGAGAGTGCCAAGATCGGGACGACAAGAAGTCGGCCGGTGATCCAGTTGAACACGCGGCCTTTGTTGTTTACGAGCCGTGATATGGGTATTAAGTAACGCCATTGCTGCTGCTGCTGCTGCTGCTGCTTTCACTGTCGCCTACGCGCCCCGTTAAATTCCTCTCCACGCGGTTACTCCCAAAGCAGATCTTAAAGGCGACAGCAACAGCAGCAACAGCAACAACTACAGCAGCAATAGCTACAGCAGCAATAGCAACAACAGCAACAGCAACAGCAACAATAGCAATAGTAATAGTAAGAGTAACAGAGACAGCAACAACAACCAAGACTCTTATCCTTTTCTACCTGCATTGTCCGATGAATTAATGGAACAACATCTGGCATTGTCGATCGTATTAAACGTAAGGGAAATAGATCATTGATTTTTGGAATACCATATTTGTACGAACATTTCGCGCGCGCGCGTGTGTGTGTGTGCTGTGTTATGTACTTTATTTTACGTAAGCGACTTACAGAAACTGTTTTAAATAAATAACTGTAGTGAAACTTAATAACAGGATAGGTATTCTTATCTATCTTTAATAATTCTAAGATTTGCTTGGAATAAGAAATTTTGTCAGAAGGATATATTATGAGATATTATTAGTAATCGTTATATTTAGGATAATGTAAAAGATATTGCATTAATCGTTTAATCGATGAATATATTTATTTATCTGTGTATCTATCCTTATTCGATGAAATTCGATCGTTAGTTAAATCACTGCGAGAACGTATTTCCGTCCATCATTTTTGGAAATTTTTTTTTTTTTTTTTTTTTTTTTTAGTACAACGATTTTCATTTACGTAACTATACGTTCCTTTCTAATTTAAAATTCAAAAGATATATATCATATGTTCTCATTCCTATATATATATATATATATATGCACATATATAAAGAAAAAAATGTAATTATATTTTATATAACTGTAACAGTGTTAATATAAAACAATATTTATCGATATTTACTTATATTTGTATATTCAGATTGATCGAATAAAACGAAAATAAAAGAGGAAGATAAAAAAGAAAGAAAAACGAAATAAAATAAAGAATAAAATAGAGTAACTAAGCAAGCAAGCAAATAAGTAAGTAAGTAAGTAAGTAAGTAAGTAAGTAAGTAAGTAAGTAAGTAAGTAAGTAAGTAAGTAAGTAAGTAAGTAAGTAAGCAAGTACCTAGATCTAAAAAGAAAGAAAGAAAGAAAGAAAGAAAGAAAGAAAGAAAGAAAGAAAGAAAGAAAGAAGGGGATCAAGGATCGACCGAAGTACCGACAATAGGTGGCCTTGAATTTAGCAGAGCGGAAACTACACCCGTATCTCTTTCTCCCCGCTTCTCTAATTACTTTCTCCAGAGAGTAAGTACGTACAGATGGAAGGTAGAATCTAGGATAATAATACGGAGCCGCGAAACTAGCCGACTTCTTCTTGTACATATACATATGTATGTATATACATACATATATATATATTATATATATATATATCCATATATCACATATACATATTTATATGTATATACGTAGTATGCATGACGTAATAGTAACCTACTTCCGTCGAGTTTCATTCATGTATTATAAGAGTAAAGCAAGGATGAGAAAGAGATAGATAGATAGATATATAGATAGATAGAGATAGATAGATAGAGATAGATAGAGACAAAGAGAAAGAAAGAGAGAAAGAGAGGAAAAGTAGCTTCCATCTTTTTCCTTTTGGCGTAGGATCGTTTAAACGCACGTGCCGAGTCTCGAGACGCAATCGCGATTATCGTTTTATCTTTTTCCCTAAGATTCACGGATAAGTGCTGTCTTAGCTTGGCCGCAGCTCGGTTAACCCACGCAACTCTTTTCAGATTCATAAAATGCTAAAAGGAAATAATTCCTAAGTACTCGGTCGATTCATTTTTTTTTATTTATTTATTTATTTATTTATTTATTTATTTATTTTTTTTTTTGTAAGTAAATAGAGAAGTGGACGTTCGTTGAAAATGATTCGAAAGATGGAATTAGATAACGTTTTTATTACTTATATTTACTTACGTCATCGAAATAAAGAAGTTCAAATTTTTGCTGTTTAACATTTATTACTGTAGATGCTATTTAATTTGTTTGCCCTTTTTTTTTTCTCTTTTTGGAATCAACCCAAATATCTACGTCTAATATCGTTTAATTTCATTGAAAAAAAATTAATAAATAAATAAATAAATAAAAATAAAAAAGAATAATATTAACATTCGAATGGGTTAGATTTTGTTAATTCTAATATCGTCTTATCAAAAAGTAAATTACGGGATCGATAATACGTATCTAATCTCGTCTAATCTTGTCTAACTTTACTTGAAAAATTTCGTCACCGAAGTCGAAAAAATTGCGACACTCCTTCAACAACATATTAAATTTTTATTCGTCTCTTTTTTTATTTTCCTTTCTTTCTTTTTTCTTTTCCTTGTTAATCTATCAAATCGATCGCGTAGTAGTTTAATTTTATTGAGAGAAAAAAATGTGTCCACCGTTTCGAAAAATGAACGAAACTCCGATCGTAAGAATACTAATAATACTCGATTTAGTATCATTCGAATTTCATTCATTTTTATCTATTCGATAAATAATATTAATTATTAATGAGTAAACATTCCATAAAATAAATGATCGACATATTTCAATCGGTTATAAATAATTACGTTCCGATATTTTATGATAAATACCGATCATAGTTATTTGAGATATCGATCGAACGTTTCAAAATATTGAATACGTGGTATCTAAATCTTTCTCTGATATCTTTCAATGTCATTAAAATTTCATTGAAAGATTTCCGTCGAAGAGAGAGGAAAAAAGGTAAGAAAAAGAAAAATAAAGAAAATGGACAGAGAATAGTAAAATGACAAAAAAAATAAAAAAAAAAAAAAAAGAAAAAAAAAAGAAAAAGAATTCGTAGAACGACCAGAGCAAAGGGTAGAAACGAAAAGGCATTTAAAGTGGAGAGAATGTCAGACTTAACGATCGAAACTAATGCGAATGAAAATCTTGTGAAGGTTTGTGCGTGTGGGTGGTAACTTTTCTTCTTCTTTTTCCTATACGTGTAAAACTCCGAACGACTTCGTAAATGGGACCAAACGTCGTACGAGTCTACCGAGAGGGACGATAATGCGATGTACATGCATTAGCAAATACCTGACACATACATACATACATATATATATATATACATATATATACATACTTGTATACGTACGTACATGTATTTTCTATATACTTAACGTTGATGTATTCGTGGAATAGCGTGAGCGAGATCGTTTACACTCTACTCGCAAATCTCTCTAACGATCGACGTTAACGCAGCAGAAAGTATAATCTTTCTTTCTCTCTCTCTCTCTCTCTTTCTTTCTTTCCCTCTCTCTCTCTCTCTCATTATTTCACATTTGTAACACAAAAAAAATTTCTGGACGTAATCACGATACCAAAAAGAAAAAGAAAAAGAACAATTGCATCTCTGCTGTTTTCCTCGGAAAGTATAATCTTTCTCTTTCTCTCTCTTGCATTTTTTCCATATTTGCATCACAAAAACTCAAACTGATTAAAGTGCCGAAAAAAAAAGAAATTGCATCTCGAGTTTTTGATAGAAAAAATAATTTGTCGCTTTCTCTTTCTCTTTCTCTCTCTCTCTCTCTCTCTCTCTCTCTCTCTTTTCATTTTTCTATTTCATTTGCATAAGAAATTAAAATTTTTTCGAACGCAATTAATATTAAATCTCCAGCTTTTCTCTTGATTAAAATATTGTTATTAAAGTTTAATAAAATGTTAATTATGATATTTATTTAAGTCTTCAAAAAAAAAAAAAAAAAAAAAAAAAAAAAAAAAAAAAAAAAAAAAAAAAAAATGATATCTTTCTCTGTTTCTCATTCTTTTATATGTAAGCCGTTTAATGCGAAAGTGGTGTAAGTAAACCTTTTTTCCTACCATTTGGTTTAACATCACATCTCGAGAGCCATCATTCTGTTGTGTATAAGAGTGATACAAGTCTTGCTTCATTAGTTTCTCTCCATATAATTGGACAAGTAAAAATCGTCCGTACAAAAAGTTCAATGCAAATGTGATAAGTGACAAGTCGGAAGAATATTGAATTAAATGATTACACGTATCATAATTTTCCGGTGTGAAAAAAAACGAAAAAAAAAGAAATGAAAAGAAAAGAAGAAGTAAAAGAAAAAAAAAGGTATTATTATCTTAATATATAATTTTCGCAAAATGGCTCGCAGAAAAGGGACGTAACATTTTCTGATATTACTGCGTTTTAAGTGTAATCAACTTTTTTGACTTAACACCAGTTTTACATTAAACGATTTTGTGTGTATCTGTAACCAAACAAATAAACGGGGGGAAAAAACAAATCAAAACAAAAAAAAAAAAGAAAGAAAGAAATTGAATATAAAGAAAAAATTAAAATCGACAAGGATCTTTCGATAATCTTCCAGAAAAAAAAATAATAATAATAATAAAAAGGAGAAGAAAAGAATCATTATTGCGCTCGAGACTGCAACGAAAAAAAAATTAATAAATAAATAAATAAGATAAAAATAAAAATACAAATAAAAAAACTAAACAAAAAATGAGAAAGAATCGTCGATTACATCTTGATTCTATCCATGTGCAAGAATCATTAGGGATATTCGGCGAGAAAAAGAAAGAAAAAAAAAAAAAAAGAGAGATATGTGTAAAGAAAGAAGATACTTAATCTTTTTCTTCTTCTTTTTTCTTTCTCTTCTTTCCTTTTTTTTTCTCTTTTTATTTTTATAATTTTTTTTTTTTTTTTTTTTTATTCGCGAACGCAAAGGCACGCGTCCAACTTTTACGCCAGCTCGATGGTCATTAATGCGATGAGGTAAGAAAACGATCTGCTCGCAGTGACACATTCAATCCGTGCAAAGTAATTACGCTATGGCTCTTGGCTATATAGAGATATATAGGCTATACGATGTCCCACTAATTCAACATATTTCATAATAATAACGATAGTAATAATTATTATAACAATACTATTATTGATTTTTCATAATTATTTGTTATATTATTATTATTATTATTATTATTATTATTATTATTATTATTATTATTATTATTATCATTACCACTGTACTGATAGTATATAAGTATATACAAAAGAAACGTGCGTTATAATTTATTATTTACTATAATTAATTAATATTTATATATATATATATATAGACACAATTAATAAATGATCTTTAATTAATCTTTTTAATATCGAATAAACGAATATAACTAAACGCAAAAATTTTTTAAACCCGTTTCTTTCACGATCGTTACCAAATACGTAATTAAAAACTAATGAATTTCGAGTAGAAAAAAAAAAAAAGAAAACGAAAGAAAGAAAGAAAGAAAGAAAAAATAGTAAAAAATTTGAATTTATATTTAAAGATTTTTTTTCGATATCAACGATACTGTAACGCTTGCAATTTAATTTTCTCGTTCGACCTACAACGTCCATTGTAACACTTCGATCTTGCTCCCGGAGACAACACAGGATATCGTCCACGTTGAACAACGGGGAATGAAACATAGAACGTAGGTGCAACGGTATCTCTCCCTCTCTCTCTCTCTCTCTCTCTCTCTCTCTCTCTCTCTCTTTCTCTTCGGTCGCGTTTTCTCGAACAGAATGCAGTTCACATTTTTCGGCACGTAAAAGAACAACGATATTTAAACGGGCTCGTAAATCATAAAATCGTATATTAAATGTAATTCTAAATATCCTAACAAATTCATTCAAAGCTCGAAAATAATCCTTTTATTTTGAACACAATCAACTTTAACCGGATATCAAAGAATCTTTAATTCATCGGCGATCTCATCACTTAAAAATAGAAAAAAGTAAAAAAACAGAGAGAGATAGAGAGAGAGAAAGATAGTTCTATATGGATTATAACTCGAGATAACTGGTCTTCTTTTTCTCTTCTCTTTTTTTTTTTCTTTTTATACACAAGTTCGATACAAGTAATGAATAATAGTAATAGTAATAGTAACATTAATAGTAATAGTAGTAGCAAGTAATAATAGTAATGGTAATAGTGCTAGTAGTTATAGCTAACACAACACAGTTATGCGTGATCGTGCGATATCTGGTCCAGTCATCTGGAGCAATTCATCTGCAGTTGCTCTGCAGCATAAGAGCTATGCGAAAGAGTGACAGCGATCTAAGTCGCTTTCAGAAAGCAACTGGCAGACTTAAACGAAGTTAAGGGGCTATAGTGATCGAGTACCATTAGCCATATGCTAGGGAATATTTCATAATCTCATCAAAAATTCACATAAGAAAGAATAAGCAAGATATATATATATATATATATATATATATATGCACACACATTAAAAGAGGGAGAGGGAGAGAGAGAGAGAGAGAGAGAGAGAGAGAGAGAGAGAGAGAGAGAGAGAGAGAGAGAGAGATAGAGAGATAGATAAACCATATTAATCAAAATGTCGTACAATGACTTTCTCGATGTAAATTCTTTTTTTCCAACACTTCCGATCTTCAATCAAATTATCGATCATAAATTTAATTATTTCGTTTGTAATACTGACGTTACCTCTTCTCCCTCCACCTACTAGTATACTCTCCCCCACCCACCCACCCACCCACTATTGCCCATCTATTCCTTTAGTAGATTTCTTCTAATATCTTCGATCAAAAAAATCGATCATACCTTTTATTATTTCGTTCGTGATATTGACGTTATTTTAATAACGATAGTATCTTCATTATTTTAACAATAAAACCAGGATGATCTGTTTCGATCAGAACTGGTCGAACTGATATACAGATCGATAAGATCGGCATTCGTTTTTGGTATTCTTTTTTAAGTATT
>NC_057692.1:4839564-4884372 GCF_014466175.1 Vespula pensylvanica | reverse complement strand
TGAAGTTGTCTTATTCGGTGCATGAATGTTCTACAAATAAAAAAGAAAAAAAAAGAAATAATAATAAAAGAAAAGAAAAGAAAAGAAAAGAAAAGAAAAGAAAAGAAAAGAAAAGAAAAGAAAAGAAAAGAAAAGAAAAGAAATAAAAAGAATAAATCGATTTGGTAATTAAACTTGAACCTTCGAGTAATAATATAATCACATGACGTGTCTCAGTAATATTCGGGTTACGCAGAGAGAGAGAAAGAGAGAGAGAGAGAGAGAGGGAGAGAGGGAGAGCAAAGAGAAAAAGAGAGATAGAGAAAGAGACATGCGTGACGCGTGTAACACTTTCGACGACGCAACATCTCTCTTTCACCGGTTTGTACGAGAAACGATCGAAGAATTATTACACAACTAAACGTGAACAGATCACGAATCGCTTGCAATAAAACGTAATATCGTATTTATAATTATTACTGCATTACATACATACCTACACCATAATTATTTCACTCTCTGTAAGTTCTGATCTTGAATAATGATAATAAGAAAGCAAAAAACGAAATCATATGTATGTATGTATGTATGTATGTGTGTATATATATATATATATACACGTACATAAACTCGTATTATTTTTCATTTGTAATAAATGTCTCAATAATTGGTATGAAGAAATTATTTTTCTAAATTATTGTAATATCTTTTGAGACGAGTTAAACTTGAAACTTCGATGCAACGAAAAATGTAAAGAATGATTATCACCGAAAATGAAATATACAAATTAAATTTCAATCTAAATTAAATTTTAATTCTTCGAAATGGAGAAGGAGGATTCATTGAAGTTAAAATAAATGAACATTACGAATAAATAAAAATCTTAGTTTTATATAATATTATCAACACGCGTGAATAGTTTGCACCCACCTATAACCCCGTTAGTAGAAATGGAAATTACACTCCATTGTATTCTTTCTAGACAGTTTTATTGAAAAAAGAAAGAGAGAGAAAAGCAAGAGGAGATAAAAAAAAAATGAATGAGATTAGTAGGAGCCTCGTTTTCATCAAAAGGTAACCTTTCGTCTCGCTCTTTTCTTTTTTTTTTTTTTTCTTTTTTCTTTCCTTCGAAGTATAAGAGGATGAATTTCTAAAACGAACTACCACCCACGATATATACGCCAAGTCTACGTCTCTCTTTTTGTTTGTTTGTTTCTTTTTTTCTCCACTCCCTCTATCCTTCTCTCTTCTTCTCTCTCTCTCTCTCTCTCACTCTCATAATTAACGAATTATGCCCACAAGGGATGTTAGGAGACCAAGGTAAGATGATATCCGATAGAATGACGGTCGGACTCCGCTGTATCCCGTAGTAAATTGGTTCCTTCTGCTTCCAAGAAACGGAAGGTTATACCTTTCCGAGGGCAAACCGGATTGGACTGTATAGTTGAGAAGACGAAGTAGATGAGGACGACTAGGTCAACCTATCAAGCTTCTTACCTAGGGCCTTAACAGCGAAATATATGGTACGCAATACCGTTTTTCAACCTAGACGATCAACTAAGAAGCATAAAATCGATGATTACCATCTGAACAAGATTGAAACCAAGTAAATAAAATAAAATATCATAATCGTTATTTAATAAAATAATTATTACGAATTATCTTCTTTATCGATCGATCGATCGATGTTTCGTTCTTTTTGTTTTCGTTTCCTCTACTTTTCTTTTTCTTTTTTATATATTTTTTTAATCGACGGATATAAATTGTCAATAATTATTCTATCTACTTACTTGTATAGTCAAGTAATCGTAATGAAGTTATTACGAAAATTTTCTTCACTGATATAAAGAGAACAAAAAAAGAAGAAGAAGAAGAAAGAAAATAGATCAGTAGAATAATTGTAATGTATTAGTAGGCAATGCGAGAATAATATAATTGCTTGATGATTAATTTCTACGGTGGTACGGAGCGTATCTCTGAGAAATTCTCGCGTTATAGGTACATATGTACGTACATATACACGTTGATATGTATATACAAGGGAAAGGTCGATGCACCAAGGCTATATAAGTACTTATGGATATACATATATAAGTGTGTATATATGTATATATCAATAGGGGTATGTGTATACTGTGTCAAACGACTGGATTCTAAGAGAGACGAACAACGTGAAAATGAAACGAGGGCAAAGAGAGCAAAAGAAGCTCCCTCGCTTTAACGCTCCCATTGTGTCGTTGCACCGAGATTCTTAGACTCTTTTCATCGGAGATCTAACCTGAAAAGAACTCGTTCTATCTCATCGTTCTTTCGTAAGGAAAAATAAAGAAAAATAATTTTTATTTGAGAAAATTTTACGATAACCCTCAGGTTCCGAGTAGTCTTAAAGATAGAAAAAAAAAAAAAAAAGAACAACCCTTACGACAAAATCTAAAAAGATCCTACTGAATTTCTTTCACGTACGTTCGATACAAATTCTAATCGAAAAATGTCAGATCGTTTCAACTTCAAATTCTTTTCTTTTTCTTCGAACAAAAAAGAAAAAAAAAAAAAAAGAAAACCCCCCCACGAATGACATATTACAATTCAATTGAATTAAGTAGGAACAAATTCAAGAATCTGACTTAATTGAACGTCGCTAATAAACTCGAATAATGAAAAGAAATAAATAAAAAAGAAGACGAAAACGAACTAAAGAAGTGGACAAATACATCGTTCAAAAAACTGAAAAAAAAATAAGAAGGAAAAATAAAAATCAAGAAAGTAATAAACTATACATATATCCGCGAATTTAACCCGTTTATCCATAAACATTAAAACACTCGCAGAACGATCGTCGAAATAAAACTCGTTCCTATCGATAAATAAAGAAAAGATAAATTCTTATTAATTAAGAGTGAGCTCGATTAATGACAAATAATAAAGAGACGGAAAGGAAAAAATGCGATAAGTGGTTAAATCGATAAAAGTAGCACCGCCGTTCGATGCGCCGGACTAGGCGCCACAGTTATCGTAATTATTGTAATAGTAATTATTGTAAAGTGCTCGATAGAAAGTGGAGAAGTATGAGTATCCTCTTCGATCGGTAGATCTATCTATCGAACGAACGAACGATCGATCGATCTAACGTTCTACCGATCGATCGAAAGACAGAAAGAGAAAAAGAGAAAGAGGAGAGAGAGTGAGAAGGAGAAGGAGAAAGAGAGGAAGAGAGAAGGGGGAGGGCATCGAAGCGAAGAAGGGACTCGATCTTCCGGTTTCTTCGTCGATCGAAAGTCGATGAGAACAGCAGTCTTGAGAAAGAGAGACAGACAGAGAAAAAGAGAGAGAGAGAGAGGAGTTGAGCGCGTTCGCGCGATTAGAGACGAGAAAAGCGAACCGATATTTTAATAAGATCGTTTGGATTTATCCTAATTTATTATCCGGTTCGACCGGGAAAATTTCTCTCTCCATCTCCCTTCCCCACACCATCTCCTTTCCTTTTCTCTCTATCTCTCTCTATCTCCCTTTTTCTCTTCTCATATCTCGACTCGTAATCAGATTATCTCTTAAGAATATAAGTCAAACTAACGGAGATACTTTCGCACGAGACGGACCGTGACTTTTGAAAGAACAAAAAAAATGTTTAATAAATAAATAAATAAGGAAAGAAAGAAAGAAATAAAACGACATCTACGCCGACGATCATAGAATGCAATCGATTGTACTCTCTTCAACTCGTTAGAATCGTATAACGATAAGTAACATAAGAAACAAACAAACAAAAATGAAAGAGAGAGAAAAAAAAAAGAAAATTTGTCCTTACTAAATATTAAAAAATGTCCTCGATTCAACTAATTTCTTTACGTCGTCGAACGCGTACAACGAAATAATCGGATCATACCAATAAAAAATCTCTTCGATCGCGATGTGTGCGTGTGCGTATGTGTATAATCGCTCAAAGAAGAAAGAGGAAAAAGAAATTTTTATCAATTCCAAGCAAAATCGTGATGACTTACGCTTTGATGACGTTAACCGGAGGACTTCCCCGACTTCCCCCGCTTCCCTCTTTCCCTCCCCCTCTCACCCCTTTGAATCGTGGCGCTTACTCTAGCGTAGAAAGTCGGTAACTGTTGGAATTGCTAGTCACAGTTCGATGAATCGAACGCGAAGAGAATCGAACGAAGAAACTCGTTTAGGGTATAAGTCGCGTTGTTTGCGTGAAACCGACCTCCTGACATAATTCGTCGAATTCGTGAGAGAACGCGATTTTTTCTACGTTATAGACCAGAGAAAGATTATAAAGAATAATTTTTATCGGACAGTTTTCGAATTCGTCGGGATTTTTTAAATCTTACAAATCTAACGATAGATTGCATCTCTCGAGCAAGGGACTTTCTACTTTTTCTTTTCTTTTCTTTTCTTTTTTTTTTTGTGACATATTCTTCGTTCGTTTCGAACAAATGATCGACGTTAACAAAATTAAAAGCGATGTTATATGAATGAAAACAATGAATTCGATGATTATTTCTCAAGAAGAATATTCTCGCGTCGAAGGATATACGACGTAAGAGAGAACATCGAGAGTATCGCGATATTCTTCAGAAGTCGCATTCGATCTCGGCATTATCGGCGATCGGTTCTGTCTTATCGTTAATAGATGAGGAGAACAAGAGAGTATCAGGAGTTCTAATTAGTCGTCGAATAAAACGTAATACGCTACGTTTTTATCTTATCTCGTGTAAGCCTCACGCAAGTCTTTCACCGCTATGTTCCCTTTTATCTTCGGCTCGTTGATCTTCGCGTAATTCGGTCGAACATGCGCTCATCCTCGCACGTGTATGTGTGTGTGTGTATGTATATATATATATATATATATATATATATATATATATATATATACACACATATATGTATGTACGTGTAGCTATATACATACGTACACATATATACGTGTATATATATGTAAATACGTTCACATATACTCTTTTTCCACGTTTATCAGAAATTCTTTATCATTCGACATAGCAAACAAGTGCGACCAAGTAGACCCCTCAACTTCCTTTCCTTTTCTTCGATTCGATCCAACGCGGTCAGAGAACTCACACAACGTATTTTGTTCCCTAACAATGTTTGTTATAGCAGACAGAGACCGTGAGGAATGCAGGCATTATATCATTACGAACTATTACCCATTACATAGCTCGTTACACCGTATATATCGTATATTATCCTAGCTACGTCCGTGTAAAAAGCGAACTTTCTTTCTCCTCTCTCTCTCTCTCTCTCTCTCTCTCTCTCTCTCTCTCTCTCTTTCTTGTTCGTTCACTCTCTTTCTTTCTCTCTCTTTCATTCTCTCGTTCGTTCTATCTCTCTCTTGCTCACTCACTCTCATCTTCTCGAGCCCTTTTGCCACTGATGAGACTCTCGGTCTATTACCATGCACGATCGCACTTTGTGCACGTTCCCTCCTGTATATGTGTGTATGTATATATGTATATGTATATATTATACATGTATGTATGTGTGTGTGTGTATCAATCTATGTAATTGTGGCTCTGTGTACGAACTATTTAATTGTGTAGCAAAATAATTTGAGTGATTTACGCGCGAAATGACGGTCGATCGAGACGATATTTCAATATCGGACAGCTTATTGAAATACCTGTCCGACCTTCGACCACATTATTTAACGTTTTTATAAGCCTTTGTAATTGAGAAAAAAGATAGAGAGAAAGAGAGGGAGTGTGAGAGAGATAGAGAAGCTTCCCTTGCTATTATAATAAGCCATTTTGATCGTCGTAGATAATACGTTTTTGATATACTTTTTGATAATTAAACGATTTCGTATTTGACTATCCTTTGAATTAAAAAATATATTACGTATCGATTAGAGAAAATGAGAGAGAGAAAAGCTTCGATAAATGAAATCTTTTACATAATAAATCGTTGTAATATTTCCAACAACAAATCTAATAGAAATTCTATTTCTAACGAAATAGATATTGACATTTTTTTTCTTTTGGTCGTAGAAATTACGACGAATCGTGTGATATATTATCTATGAAGCACCAAAAAAAAAAGAGAGAGAGAGAGAGAGAGAGAGAGAAGAAAGAAAGAAGGAAAATAGTACGAATGACGAAGATCTCTTGAACAATATCTATCTTGTACACGCTGTTTACATCGAGTTACGTTGTATTAAATAAACAAATAATACTAAGAAATGCGTAGAGCATCGGTATTTTTCCACAGGTCAAGGAGGAAAAAAAGAAACAAAGAAAGAGAGAGAGAGAGAGAGAGAGAGAGAGAGAGAGAGAGAGAGAGAGAGAGAGAGAGAGAGAGAGAGAGAGAGAGAGAGAGAGAGGGAGAGAGAGAGAGACAGAGAGAAATAAAACCAAACGAAATTATTTCTAACATTTTACGTTGCATATTTTTCATTTAAAAAATTTAACAGAGCGCGATATCTAATTACTAGTTTCTCTGTGAACCCAGTTTCGACGCTTTGTTTAAGAAAGCACATGTACGATCTATGAATCTATGTATGCATATATCTATATATATATATATATATATATATATATATATATGCATATATAAATATTTTACGATGACTGAATGCGTACGTGTTAATATACATACAACATATATACGTAAATACATAGATAGATGTACGATGTATTAACGTATATGCGTTTACATATATACATATATACATAAATACATGTATAGATACGTACGATCACTTTCTCCAAAGCCAAGTAAATCTGTGCACAGTAGAACACAGTATAGCACAGCACAATATAGCATAGGAAAGCGCAACAAAGCAGAGCAGAGTGGAGTAAAGCTGAGACTTAATTGTAGAAGAGAAGAACATAGCACGCATGTAAAGATAATGTCGTATCTAAAAGCACATTCTGAATCGGCCGATTATTACGCAATCAATCTCCGCACACCGAAACCTTTCTCCGTAACATTGACTTTTTCGAGCGTAATTGCTGCGAGCGCGCTCCGATTACTAATCGACGCCGCCGACGGTGAACGTGACACACATTCGATTTTAACCTCGACGGGACAGAAATCGCAACGGGGAATGATTACGCGTATTTTAAGAATCCGAATCCGTATCAGATTCATCTCTACATAATAAAAAATTCGTCGTCCTGAAAGTGTCCTTTGAATTTTGAGGTACACGCGTGTGTTTATAAATACGTACGTAGACGACATATATATGTATATATATTATAAGTGTAATCAAAAATTAAATTAAATCCGATCTATGTTGATACTCCAAGCTTTCTTACATTGTATGTTCTTTCATCGATAATTTTATTAACCGATTGATAATAAAGTATTTTGTAGAATAAATGGCGAATACTTTATAGATATACGATTATTTCTGATATAGTATTTATACGAAAAAAAAAAAAGAAAAAAAAATCATCATCGTAATAACTAGTTTCTTTGTTATTATATAAACACAGATGATACATTTTATAAACTATCGACGAATTATTACGAACGTTTCCTATCTACATGATCGACGATTTATATATTAATCGAGTCTCGATATCAATTTTGTCCACCTACATTATCTATCGATAATTTTGATTATAAATAAATATTGATCAATTATCTAAACTATCTCGTTTAAATTTTATCTATCCTATGAATGAATAACTATTTAAAATTAATTCTTAGTCGAAATAATGCCGTATCGACAAGATTCTATAAATTACAAATGTTATACGCGGTATACGTATCAATACATCAAATTCATAAACTAAAAAGGTAAACGAAAATCTCGTTCGTTAATCGACTATACCGATAACTACCTACTAACGGTGAGATAAAAATAAGAAGAACGTGAAAGAGAAACCGGGGCTGGGCACACCGGACTTCTCAGATTTTACGATCTTCTCGATGAGCCCTGAGAGTGTGCCCTCTTCGGACGCCATTTTCTTTTTTTCTCTTTCTCTCTTTTTTCTTTCTTTCTTTCTTTCTTTCTTTCTCTTTTTTTCTTTCCTTCAAGTACTACTCTACCTTCGTCAAAACACGTAACGACTATCATAAAAAGATTATTCGAGGAAAGTTCTAATTCCTTATTTCGTAATAATGTTTGTCCAAGAACGAAGAAGAAATAAAAAACAAATAAAAATGGACGAAAAAGAAAACAACAACAACAAAAACAACAACGACGACGACGACGACGACGACGACGACGACTGCTGAGCAATAAGATCATACACCTTTGTACTTGGAAAATATTTTTCCACGTATATACCTATAAACTAATCAATAAATGTATCTTTTTTTTCTTCATTTCAATTCATTAATTATATTGTGTTCGGTTCGTTATATTATTCGATAATACGCAGATATTATCTTGAATATTATATCTTATATAAATCTTTACCTATTTCGTATTAATACGATGATAACGCAGTATTTGTCTTCTTCTACGTAGATTCTTCTACGAAGAATTAATCGTGATTATTCCCTAGGTCAACGTACGAGATACAATCGCTTACGAAAAATGAAGAAAGGAAAAAAAAAAATAAGAAAAATGTATAGGTTATTCGATTAAAATAAGCGCGCGCATTTCGAAAATATTTTTCTTCTAATACGACGATTATGCTGTTCGGCTATATCGTGATATAACGCAACTATCATGGCGGTCGTAGCTTGAGGTTAGCTTTTGTGCAACAATTGTTATTCGATATCGTTTTATGACAAATTGGTTTAAGAACAAAACTATGGAAAAACATAGAATAGAAGAGAATAGAATAGAATAGAAAAGAAAAGAAAAGAAAATTATTACGTTGAAACATATGTGTGTGTATGTGTTAAAACGATAAAACAATGAAATCGATATAAAAAGAATAAAACGTTCGAAAGATGAAAGAAATTTACTACATTTATCGATTCAATTTACTTACATTTACCGATCGTGTCGTTGCTCCGGGATTCGAGATTTGTATTAAAAAGGGAAAAAAAAAAAAAAAGATCTCTTCGTGGAAAAACAGCCAACGATCGCCAACGGTCGCCAACGGTTTTCTTCTGTTTCTTTTTTTTCTTTCTCCTCTTTTTTCTTCTTTCCTTCTTTTTCCAATCTTCACTAGTAACTCCACTGTAGTACACTGTATTATCGTATATATGTATATGCACCTCTAATATGTATCCGTTTTTTTTGTCCCTTCGTATGTATACATATATGTGTATATATATATATACATATGTACGTATATACGTTACGATATATTCCGTTGCGACCAAGGTGACCGAAGAAGGAACGTTGATTTTTGTGAAAAAGAAGAAAAAAAAAAGAGAAATAAAAATTACGCCACGATAAATGATGTGAGAATAAAAAAAAAAAAAAAGGAATCGTAATATAATTGAAACGAACTCGACAAAAGCGAAGAGCGATCTTGATTTCTTGGAGAAAAGAAAGGAGAAGGAAAAAGGGAGAGTGTAGTAAAATGGAATAAAATAATAAAAACAAAAAATAATGTACGACGAAGATGAAGATGAAGATGAAGATGAAAACGAAGACGAAGACGAAGACGAAGACGAAGAAGAAGACGAAGAGGAAGAAGAAGGGAAGAAAAATAACCGCGGCGACGACCGGCCCTGCTCTGACGTTCAGATCACTGACCAATACCACTCGAAGCTGACGCGATACTGAGCGAGCGCGTATCTGGCAAGCCCGCGACAACCGGCTCCGCGGAGCTTCGGCTATGTTCGGCTGGCGTTCGGCTAACTTCGGTGTTGCGTGAACCTACACGAAAATGTTCGCTCCCCACCCTATCATACGCTACTCGAGAGTCTCTCGGGTCGTATGTCCTCTGTATATGTACGTACCGCGATGTCGTGCATACACATATACATACATACATACACACACACACACACACACACACACACACACACACACACACACACACACACACACACACACATATACGTACGTGTACGCGGGTTCACGCAAAGAAGACCACATCGTGAATACATAAATACGAATATGTGTGTATGTTGCATATGCGTGCGTATATACGTGTGTGTGTGTGTGTGTGTGTGTGTGTACATGTCGATATGTGTTGATACGTGTCGACTTGTCCGAAGGGTATAGGTACGCCTACGCAATTTCGAAAGATCTCGAGGGACTCTGTCCTTATGGCAAATATCGAGAAAAAGATCTGCTTCTCCTCTTGGCTTCGATCGATATATATATATATATGTGTACGTGCGTATATGTGTGTGTGTATATATATTCGTGGGTATGACTTTTACTTTTTACTTCTATATTTTTATTTTTTGTTGTATTTCCTTATTTTTCATATATTTTCTTTTTTTCTTTTATTTATTTTCTTTTTTTTTTTGTACATTGCAACGATCCTTTGTTACGACATTGAAACACCTTCCGAATGCTTCGTCGAAGTTCCTTCGAAATGTATTATTCGAAAATATTATGGCACCATAGAAAAATATTCGGAGAAACGACGTGATCTCTTACAACATCGATTAGTTCTTCTTTTTTTTTTCTTTTCTTTTTTTTTACAAGCCTACCCACGTTACTGGAATTCTTTCTTATATCAATATTACGAGAGCCGGATCTTCGCGAACTAATCCGTGCCGATAATTATGATAATGGAGAATAACAATAAGTCACAAAAAAAAAGAAAAGAGAGAGAGAGAGAGAGAGAGAGAGAGAGAGAGTTGAAAAGAATTGATTCTATGATTTATTTTATATTACGCAATTATTTACGTATTTTAATAATCTAGAGAAGGAATTAGAGAGAAAGAAATTTTTTTACTTTTTTTAATGACTGCGAATCTTAATCGATAAATATAATTATTATTTTTTTTTTTTATATGTATATATATTTCGATATTAAACACAATGAGAGTCACTTTACTTTTTGCTATGGTTTGTTTTTCTGAAAAAAATATCAACTTTACAAGAGTATCCAATTCCACTTACTAAGAGAAAACATAAAACAGAAATATCTTTTTAGTTACGAGTTATTTTTAAGATATTCAAATAATTTTGAAAATAATCCGAATCGTAAGAAAAGAAAAAAGAAAAAAAAAACGCAAATATTTTCTCTTGCATAATACAAAAATATTTGTTGTTAAACATCGAAATATATAGGACTTAGTTATCAGTGTCGTAATTACCGTGTATAAACTATCGTGAGTATATATAAAAATTGTGATAAATAAAAGACCACGATCAATGGAATTACGCTTGTCGGAAATTACGGGACAATGGGTTTGCGATAAGAAGATCATTTATAAATTGTCGTATCTTCGTTATCGATGCACATGACCAAAGACCCGTGCAATACGAATAACGCGAATAAATTTATAGATTCGATAGGAAAACGAATAAATTGGAATAGACCAATGCAGCAACGTCTAAGCGTACAACAAAATTATACGTCATTACAAGCTATTCCGATATTTAAGTATAATATTCTAGTATATAATAGAATGCGGCAGATCATAGATCCCTAGATCGTGAAGTTTACGGTCGATAAAAGCTAGTAAAATAAGGATAAAGGACAAGAAGAGAAATGGGAAGAAGAGAGAAAATATAGCGAGAATGGGATGGGTGGATTGAAGTGAGATAGAAAAAAAAAAGAAAATAAATATAATTTATCTACTAACGACATTCGAAACGCGTATACGCGATGACCTTGAGATTAACTACAATTTCACGCATTCCTGTTTATAACGAAAAATTTCCAACGTTATAATACGAATATTTTGTGAAATACGTTTATCTGTTGCTCAACGAAACGACGAAAAATGAAAATATTTACGAATCCATTAAAAAGTCATTTCGAATAGGATCTTTGAATGTTATCGACGGTTTGTTTTTTTTTTCCTTTGATTATTGATAACAATATAATGTGTAACGACCTGAGCGATAAGGTTACTCAATAAACGTAGATCAAAGTTATCTTTGTTGTACGTCAAGCATGCGGTTTTTGCGCATAAATAATTATTCTCCTTGATTGGAATGTGATCGGACGACATCAAAATTTGATGTATCGCAAACAAAAATTGATAACAATACTGTTGGACTTTGATAATGCTTGTCGCAATACTATTCATCCGATCACGTTTTAAAAAACGATTGAATTTGTTCGTTTATAATCGCACATTTATTTATAATTATGAATTATGACGAGTCATTCAATTGCCATTAAATATTTATATTTACGACATTTGCTACATCGGTTTAATTAAAAATAAAAGTTTCGATATCGTTAATGACGAAAGGGGGAAAGAAAAAAATTGTTTATGAAAGCTCGGTCCATAAAAAAAAAAAAAAAAAAAAATCGAATTCAATTTGCAATAGATTGAATTTGATGCGCAAAAAATCTCTAACACCCTTGAAACCTATCAAACTTGACACTCACGTGATTCAAACAACCCCTCGCTGTGCATACATAATCTTACGCTTCACGTGATGAGACGGACGTAAAAAGAAAAGCAAAATTGTTAATCGAATATAGAGAGAATAATAGGCGTTAGAAGATATATGAAATTTAAATGAAATAAATAAATTAGACCATAGTGTATACATATAATCTCGTTTTTAGAGTTAATCTCGTTTGCTAGCATGTATTAAATCATCTGAGGGATATATCGAGGCAGAGGAGTATTTTTAGAAGTAACGGTGAACAAGAGAGAACAGGTATCACCGTATATATTTACGCGTAAACGGCGAAGCTTTGCTTTACGATCGAAAAGGGATGGGAAATATGTAAATGCGTTATAAAGTATTTTAATCGTTCATACGAAAGACGGAAAGTACGTCGTACTTGTAAGGCTAAATATAAATACGTAGGTAAGTACACGTACGTATACAGGTTGATTATAAATTAAGGGCCGGTTTAAGAAAGGCCTTTGTTAGAGAAGTAAAAGAAATATATATACATACATACATACATATATATATATATATATATCGATTAAACCGAGAGCTTATAATGAATTTCAGTTTTCTCTTTTTATGGAACAACCTGTATTTTTTTAATTAATTAGACATTTTAATTTCTAGATCTATATATATATATATATATATATATGTATGTATATAAAACATAAATATAGAAATATCTGACAGTAAATAGTGAAACTTTTCTTACCACATTTTCTTTCTTTTTTTCTATCACACCTAACACAAACGAGATACTCTAAATTGGGCTTTACTTTATAATCAACCTGTATAACCAATAGAATGCTGTTTCTCGTAAACCAACATGCAACAACCCTTTCCGTCGACGACGGAAAAAATAGAAGGGGATGGAAGAAAAATGAAATAAAAACAAACAAACCTATAGAAAGAAAAAGATATTAAATAACTTTTAAATAGACGTACGATTCATGATAAAAATTGTAATAATTCGTGTTCGAGCGTAAGAATCGAGGCCAAGCGCGTTCTGTTATATGATCGACGTTAGATCGAGGAACGAACGAAGAAGGAACGAAAGAACGAACGAACGAGCCGTGAGTCCGCGTTCGTGAGATAATTATGGAAATGAATTTCGATCGTTATGGGGGCGTGGACTTACGGGCTTCTCCGTGACACGACCTAACCTCAACCGGAGAAGCAGAAGGAGGGTCAGCCACAGTCCGGCGTAATTTTCTCGAACAATTTTCGTGCCTTCGTACAAACGTTCTACGTAGGATAGTACGTAAGTAAGTACGTATGAAGATACGTACATACATATATTTACGTATGTAAGTAAGTAAGTTCTACACAGATAAATATATACATGGATAGATACATACATATGAAACGAACGGTATGTAAGCATGGTGCTCGCGAGAACGAACCTCCCAATAATCGCATATCCTTGCGATTTATCCTTTACGATATTTTGCGCTAAGAGAGTTCGTTCCTTCGTTCGTTCGTAGCTTCGTTCGTTCCTTCGTTCATTTGCTCTCGCTGTGTTCATAATTCACGAATACAATTCGAATTTTATACGAAACGACGGAGGGTGAAAGTAGGTAAGTATGTGCGACATGTAAAGCGCGGATGCGCGACACGATCGTTTAACAGGGACATCTGATGAGATTTACGTGCGATCCGCACGCATGTAATCAAACAGGGGGAGAGAGAGAGAGAGAGAGAGAGAGTACGCGTGTGTGTGTGTGTGAGAGAGTGAGAAAGAGAAAACGAAAATAAAAGGAGCCCTCCCCTTGTACATTACGGTCTCGCGTTTGTGTATCAGCACGAAAAAAACCTACGGCTATTTCCAAGCAACGTAATTAAATTATTTGAAAGGGCGGGGTGGAAGAGGGGGTGAGGGAGGAGAGAGAGAGAGAGAGAGAGAGGGAGAGAGAAGGAGGATCTACCAAAGAAACGGCACATAATTCACATATTACTCGTTCGAGCTTGAAAAAACGAAAGAGTCCTTGGCATTTGGGATTAACTTACAAGAACTTTCATATCTGTCCAACGTGTATGCGAAATATTTGCCCTTGCTTTGTCCGTTTTACAATTAGGGTGAATTGTATAAGTGAATAAATATATTACGGAGAATGGATCGACCTTGAGTAGAAAAAAAAAATTAATTAATTAATTAATTAAAAAATGATAGAATCACAGCAAAAAATTGGAAATAATCAAATGTGAAATAGTCGTCGTAATAAAAGAAAAGGAAAACGAAATTCGAAAAGAACAAATAAATAATCTGACTTCTTTATCAAACGATTGCAAACATTCCTCCGTATTTTTTTTTTTTTGTAGTTTTACAACTAATCTAAATCTCTTATCGATCTCTTTTTTATTTTTTTTTATTTTTATTTTTATTTTTTTTTATTTTTTTTTTATTTTTTTTTTTTAATCCGATCCACGTATATCATTCTTCTTGCTGAACGGAATGATCCTTCTTCCGGCTGTACGCATGAATTCATCGAAAGTGGACGCCTACATACTTGTTCTACGTCTACGTATATGTAGAAGGGTGTCCGAGAGTGAACAGATCTAAGTGGTTGGATCTTTGCTGTTCAATCCTCTGGCGCTTTTTGGTACCGTTATAGAAGTTAATCCTTAGTGTTAAACCAGTCACACGAGAGAGTCTTAACGTTCGGCAAAATTCTAAGTGGTGCGACTGGTTTATCCTTATTATTGGCCGACGAATAGTTTATCTAAAACTCGAGACCAGTCGGAACGATAGAAAAGTCGTCAAGCACGATTCATCTTCATACGTGATATATGTATTTACATGTCTATCCATATTAACTGAGATACGTTTTATTTATTTATTTATTTATTTATTTACTTATTTATTTATCCTTTTTTATTGTCGTTTTCCTCTTTGGATTTTTTCTTGTTTCTTTTCTCCCCCTTTTTCCTTTTCGTTTGACGCGCACGCATGCGTAGACACAAGATTTTCTTGATTTCGCGAATCAGCTTATCCGGCGGATTCTTTGACCTCAGCGTAATCACCTGCCACGGCAACTTGGCACCGATCGCTTCAATGGCTTCTTGACAGACTACAACACCAGGGAGAAACCTGTTTGTCATGTACCTCGTTCTCTGGATATATATTAACAGCACTCTGTTGCTCGCTAGCAATGGCTTGCACTTAAAGGAAACCGTGTTGCCTGTTAAATATGACTCCCAACCTGGCGACTTCATACGCGACAATAGAACTTATCGTCACGACTAATGTAAAACTCTTATCTATTTTTTATCTCTCTCTCTCTCTCTCTCTCTCTCTCTCTCTCTCTCTCTCTCTCTCCTCTTCCCCCTACCCCTTTGCCTCTTTCTATAGGATTTCTATAATAGAACTTGTTTTTATTATAGGACGTAACTTTTAAAAGCTTGATCGTGTCTTATTTATGTACGTACGTACGTACTTACGTATCTCTTTCTCTCTCTCTCTCTCTCTCTTTCTCTTTCTGATATTACCGATCGAAATCATGCGATTGAAATCATGTGATCGTACAAACAGCAAAATTATTCTTAAACGTCTTGTAATTCTCGCGGACGCGTAACGATTCCGGTTGACGTCTCAGGGTCAAGAAACGGAAGTTGTCACGGACGAATAAAATAAACGACAAAAGTTACATGCACTTGGCATGTTGCACTTTCAGCACGTAGATATACTGCCATAACTACCGTAGAAATGTATTTTAATTCCGATTTTTTTCATGTAAATCGAGTAAGATACGAGGAGAAGAGAAGAGAAGAGAAAAGAAGGGGAGAAAGAGAGAGCAAGAGACAGAGAAAGAGACAGAGAAAGAGAAAGAGAAGGAAAGAGAAAGAGAGAGGGAAAGGGATGGGGTGGGGATAACAACCCTTTCGCGAAAGATCGACGGAAGGAACGATAGACTCTAATAGGTACTCTCTGTCGATAACGTAGACCGTGTCGTGGCGTTGAAAAGGCGGTGGCGTTTCGTCGCACGCCTTGATTTCTCTTCTTTATTCCTTTATTCCTTTATTTCTTTATTTATTTCTTTCTATATTTCTTCGTATGCGTGTGCACGCGAGAATACGGGTAAAGGAAGGGTACGTCGAAACGACGACGAGGACGAAGAGGACGAAGAGGACGAGGACAACGAGGACGAAGAGGACGAGGACGAGGATATCGTAAAGGATCGGCAACGTAATGTGTGCACACACGTCGAAGCAGCCTGGCTACCACAGCCGGGTTAGCAACCTTTATTTGCATACCGTATTATTTTCTGCTTGTAAAACCGAACAACCAGCGATCCAGTCAGCGGGAGAAGCCTTCGAGAGACAACCGCCGTCCTTCTCTCATCCTCGAGTATGAACGGCCACGTTCTATAATTTTCCAAGGAGAGCGACGTATGTTATTTATGTTAAACCCGAACCCAAAATTCAAAACTTTAGATAATATATTTTCCTGTAGATTATCTTCGTCGGCGAAAATATATAACGAAAAGAAATAAGAAAAAAAAGAGAGAGAGAGAGAGAGAGAGAGAGAGAGAGAGAAAAGAAAAATGTCTAAGGTATCTATAAATATATCGGAGAGAATTATTTACCGAATGCTTTTATATTTATCTGATCAGTAGTTTTATTAATTAATGATCAATATTTATATCGAGATTATCCTCGTCGAAGAAAGTATATGAAGAAAAATAATTCAACAAAGAAAAGGTATTTATAATAAATATTCAGTAATATAAGAAGTGATCGATATAAATAATTAAGCGTCGGGATTACCTCCGGTTTTGTTATAAATATTGATCATCTATTCTATGAAATACTGACGAATTATTATATCGACGAATATTTCGATTAAAATACTGTGTTTATTTATTTTTTTTTTCTTTTTTTTTTCTTCTTCTTCTTCTTCATTATCAATCGATAATGTCTATCATGACAACTTATATCACGTACTGATATTTTATTACAAGTATCTACTGATAATTTATATAGGATATCGATCGAAAATGTTACAAAATACTGATCGAATAAATAAATAGCAGCTTTTACTTAACGATAACAATACGAACAGCAACGATATTCGAAACGATAACAAGCTCGAATATTTTAATACGATTTTACTTCGATTATCCCAAGACCGTTAATGACAAAACTAGCATAGGGTCATCGACGTCCAATCAATAATTTTCCATCCTTCTTCGAAGGTAGACGCACATCATACCGTATTGTTGGCGTTGCCGCTTCACCGGTAATTACTAATTACAGGCTTCGATAGAAGTCACGGCTCCGGAAGTGAGCACACCGCCATGATACCTAACACGCTACGACGTACATTTAATATCTCTCTTTTTCTCTCTCTTTCTCTCTCTCCTTCTCTCTGTCTTTTTCTTTCTTCGATATCACCTAATATAGCAACATCTTCGATCGCTGCCAGTCAAGCAGCCCTTCGGTCTGGCCAGGGCACTACGCCCTTTGGACCTTCGATATAAAAATTTTGTTTTTTTTTCTATGTTTAATATAAAAAATCGAAGTACACGTTCGTATGAATCTATGTACATTGATACCATAAATGAATACCATAAAATAAATAAATAAAATAAATAAATATATATATATATGTGTGTATGTGTGTGAAAATGTACTCTTATATATCTATATTTTTTATATTTTATTTCATTTTGTCGTGAGAAAATTAATTGTTGATTTTTCCATCCAAAGTATTTTCATGTTTTTAAAGTATAAGTTATACTTATGAAGTAACATTACTATAAAATATTTATATTCTAGAGAAAAAAGAAAGAGAGAGAGAAAATCTATATTTTTATAGTTATTACATAATTATACTAACGTAATATACTTATACTATGTGATATAATATATTATTATCTCTTGTAACTTTCGCAACATATACTTCTTTGTATACTTAATATCTAAAAAAAAAAAAAAAAAAAAAAAAAAAAAAAAAAAAAAAAAAAAAAAAAAGGCGTAGAACGATATTATTATATATGTCTATATTGCCACTAAAATATCTAAAAATGAAAAACGAGTTTTATTTCGAGATTTAAGAATACGAGATCCCTCGCTCGATAGATCGTTGTACGTATTACAGTTTTTACTCGACATACTTGCGACATTTTCCTTGAGCCATTGTAAAATTGAATAGATCTAACCTATATAATATTTTGTTCGAACAATCCTTTCGTTCGTTCATTCGTTCGTTCTTTAGCCAATACTTTCTCAACGATCGACTACGATACTCTTACTTATTATTAGCATACGTCGAGTAAACGTCATCGAGGTTTCGATCATAACGAATTGAATCTTCTTTCTAAATAATTATCTCGTGCATCATCGTTCGTTCATTAATCATACCATATTAACCGTGGTATAAATTGCGCGACGCCATTTTCCTTGACCCAATATGTATACACACATATACATATACACATAAACACACAGATACACAAAATATATTTATCACGTCTTATTCGATTCGTTCGAAACCGTCGACGCGTTAATTCTTTAATAAATAACTCTACCTACATATACCGAAACAATATGATAGATAGAATTTTATTAACCTGACACGATTTTCGTAATATTAACGTCGACATTTTAATGATGAACCGTGAAGACATTTTTCATGGATGTAAAAAAAATGGCGGGTAAAAAAGAAAGAAAGAAAGAAAGAAAGAAAAAAAGAAAGACTAAATAATTGAAATAAATTCCAGGATAAATAATTTTCCAAGATTATAACGAAATAATACGAATTGTTACATACGATAAAATACGATAATTTACGAAACAGAAAATATAAAGTCAATGACATTGATTCGCGTATCGTCAAGGACGTACATAGTTAAACATTACGAAAAATAAACTTAACCAAAAAAATGTTTTAAGTATCCAGCACGTTCTAAATTACGTTCCATTGTACGTTTTTATATACACACGTATTTATTTACATCTGTACGTATATATATATATATAGCGTTTGAAATTTAAATATAATTCAATATTATTCATTCTATGTCTACGTCTATTGGTTGTTCTTGTGTAATTTTTCTTTTTCTTTTTTTCTTTCTTTATCCACTGTCGTAGATATCCTACTCTAACCAATAAAATATCCATCGGAAATTGCTTTTACATTATAAAGCGAACATAGAGTTATGAGGATCTAACCTCTAACTTTCCCGATCACGTGCCATACAACGATTTCGTTTGTGGATTCGTATCTCGTATCGTATCTTGTTTTGATAAAATGGTTAAGAAGAGAGTAGTAGTGGTATCGTTGCCAGTGGGATACGTAAGAGGAAATAAAGAAAAAGTGGCGAACTCAGTGGTAGTGCGCATAATTGTGCAAAAAGCGACAGTGGATCGATTTCTTCGTCGTTCCACGACTTGTACGGGTTCCCATAATAAGGAAAGAACTTGTCGTGGCCCGCAGGTGCGAAAGATGTAAGAGAGAGAGAGAGAGAGAGAGAGAGAGAGAGAGAGAGAGAGAGAGAGAGAGAGAGAGAGAGAGAGAGAGAGAGAGAGAGAGAGAGAGAGAGAGAGAGAGAGAGAGAAGGCACATCATCCAACTATCGCTACTGTCGTTGTTGCTAGAGAGTGTTCCTTCGATAACCGGTGGCTAGCCTTTAAACGACTTACCTAAAACAACGATTTAATGGTCACTGATCGACGATGTTGCTCGCTTGTCAACGTCAGGGAGTTAGTATCGTTTCCAGCATTCCCACGTCGATACTACTTGACGTCGTCCTTCGTACATATCCTGCTCGTTCGAATGGACAGTGACAATGTAACAGCAGTTAAAATCACCCTTTCCATCTCGGGGAATCGACTTTTCCCTTAACTCGAACTTCGATACTCCGTTAAAACTAAGATATATAGCAAAGTGCGAGAATAGACATCGAGAATAATTTTGTAGTATATTTTTTTTTTTTTTCTTTTTCTTTATCGACACGCAATGTCCGATATAACCTTTCGAAATATTAAACGTTTCACGTAATCGTGATTTGAAGAAATTTCGTTTATTAAATCCTCGTTTCTCATTTTTCCTTTTTCTTTTTTCTTTTGCTTTTCGCGTTATCGAAAAATAATATCGTAATTTGCGAAATTTTTAATACGTTTCTATACATCCCGTACGTATAAGTTTTCAAGATACGCGTGAAAAATAGACGATCGTCATATTTTCGCACTTGCCATATCAAAGTGTCGTAAAGGTTAAGAACGATTCCGAACGGTAAACCGCAGAAAACTATGCGACCGCAACACTAAACGTTTAACTTCGGATCTGCATACGTTTGTACTCGACGTTCGTATAATATCATTCCTTTACGAATTTCTATTTAAGAAAAATCGTTGAATTGAGATTAATATATGGATGCATTCGGATATTATTTTGTATTCGCGATTAGCTGCTTACATTTTTAAATTGAACTAGAGAAAGTACTTAGTATTATTAAGCAGGTCTACCAACTATCATCCTCCACATCTAATCTCACGTTTCTGAAGCGTGAAATTGTACATAAAAGAAAAAAATACAAAAATCTTTCATTTTTTTCGTCCAATTATTTTTTCAAAATTATTTCAATCGTATTTGATAGATAAATATAAATACAAGTTAAAAGGTATTTCATTCAAAAGAAACGAAATTAATATTGAACGTAGAGGGCGTTGTAAGAAAGTTAAGTTGGTAGAACTGAACCAATGGTATACCGAAGTGACGTCATCACTCTTCCGCTTCGGATCGGTCTTTCGACAAGGCAAGATGGCTGATCAGGTACGTACGCTGATATTAGTATACAAAATAAACATAATATCTTTCGTATCAAAAGCTTAATAAAATAAAATTTACGATTTTCGTTAATCGATTGATTGTATTAGAAGTTAATTAAAAAAAAAAAGTAACATATGTGAGAAGACAAACGCTGTAGGTTATAATCGAAGGTATCGATGCTGCACGTGGTTAAGGCGTTACATATATATATTTTTTTTTTCCAATAAAGTTCCAATATAATTATTTTTCGTTCAATGATAGACTTTTATATGAGTTTAATATGTGTTTATAGAGCGAACGTGCGTTTCAAAAACAGCCCACGATCTTTCTTAATCGTAAGAAAGGTCTGGGACCGAAGAGGAGGAAGCCTATGAGATATAGCCGCAATGTTGGTCTTGGTTTTAAAACTCCACGTGAGGTGAGATCACGTTTTGTTCTATTTCTTCTTCTTCTTTTTTTTTTTTTTTGTTTGCTTTAACTAAACGTAAAATTACGTTTATTTATAGGCCATTGAAGGTACATATATTGATAAAAAATGTCCATTCACTGGCAATGTATCAATCAGAGGACGCATTCTCACCGGTGTTGTGCAAAAGATGAAAATGCAAAGGACTATCGTAATTCGTAGGGATTATCTTCATTATATCAGGAAATATAACAGATTCGAGAAACGTCACCGTAATATGAGCGTACATCTCAGTCCATGCTTCAGGTTAGTATAGAATTCTATGAAATTATAGTGATATGTAAATATTTATAAACTAGCGTATATGACGTTGCATATGATGATTATATTTCTTCGACGGTCTTCTTAACAAATTTTTGATGATGTTAGAATTCTGAAAAAGTTTTATTTAATTCATAATATTGCTAATGAAATATAAGTTTCTTGAATATTCTTCGCGTTTCTTTGCAGAGATGTAGAAATTGGTGATGTAGTTACCATTGGAGAATGCAGACCATTGAGTAAAACGGTAAGATTTAACGTTTTGAAAGTCTCAAAAGGAACTGGTTCCAAGAAAAGCTTCAAAAAGTTTTAATTTTCATCGTCGACTCGATTAAAATAGGTTGGTATTGCTTGGTATTACATCTAATATACATTTATATTGTGTTACTTAGAAAAAATATTATATAAATGATGATAAAATTTACGACGGTCTTCTGAATATAGAATGAAAGATATTGAAATAAGAACTGAATTTTCATTGTGAAATGTTTAAAATCTAATTTCACAAAAACACATGTACCTATCAATTCCCTTTTGTGTTACAGAGTGATGGAATGCAACAAAAAACAAATTATAAAAGCAGATATGTCCAAAATATCAAATTTTGGAATTGGTTATGGTACATATTAATTACCACCTTGATGTGTAACTTTAAAAAGTAATAAAAAAGTTTTTATGAAAACACTCTAATCGTATTTGAAAAATTCGTAATGCAAATAGTTTAATGTTATTGAGAAGTAGGAACTTGGAAACAGGAAAATAAAATAGAATATTAAAAATATATTTTTCTTAACTCTAATGTAAAAGTTTATCATATCAAAGTACTGTTTTATAATATCATAGATTTCGATAAAATAGTGTAGTAAAAACACTTATTGTCATAAGTAATTAAATTTTTGTATACAATTTTGTGAAAACATCGCTGTTCTTAAAGGGATTATTACAAATCATTAAAGTACAATTGTGAACTAAATTTAGTTTTAAAATAGAATTTAATTCGATATATATGTTATAAAAAAGTGCAGCGTATATAATAGAAATTTTTGAGTAAAAGTGAATATTGTATATTCTTTTATCAATTAAGACATATAAAGGCACTTCTTTTAGTACTTACTATATAGAGATTCTAATTTCTAAATCACATGTATTTGAAACAGATTTAGACAACTAACACTGGGCATTCACAAACTATAGTATAGTTATACATGCTTGTTCCACACGAAATTGATTCGTAAGAAAACATTGTTTTATGATTTTCTACAAGCTAAATTCGATAATGATCCAAATCAAATTGACATTTAGACAGTTCTTAGATTTATATCTACAATATTAACTTATCATATGATCAATTAAAATTTATAATCTAATACACTCGCACGCGCCATACTTTCGTTATTTTTCATTTTGATATCGATCCGATGATCGATATAAATTTATATTTATATCCTATAAACGTCAGTAAAATCGTATGTGCAGTAAATTGCTTTAAAACAATGCAATTTGCATGTTATTCCAAGAATTTCTATTATCACAAAGATACATTAAATATTATGCTGTTCTCATATATCTCTATATGCTATGTTACTTTAATGGTTTGTCTTAGTAGAATATTCGGCTATATACAGTATGTATATAATAGGACCAGCAAAACCTAGGAGCAGAGAAACTCCTAAAAGTTGAGTCCATGATAACCCGCAATCATCACCAGAACATTTAAACGAGTCCATGAAATGTGATTCTATTACCTCACTTTCTGTAGAATTAAGTAATTGATCATATTCTGTATAAGATGTTTCTGGCAAATTATTTGATTTGTACGATGCTAAAGGTTCACATACCGAATTAAGTATAATACTGTTAATTTCTGTTTTAGGAAGATCAATAGGAACAGAAACATTTACTAAATTTATTAATGGTTGCACTCTTGCGATAGTTCCTGATTCAGATTGTACAGTAGTATCTAATTTTTCCTCGCTTATGTCGGAAGTTTGATCCAAACCTTCTGTTAAAATAGAAAATGGTTGAATTGGCACTTTTATGGATCTTCGAGCATATATTTCATTCTCTTTGTGAATCTTATTGATTCTTTTCAATTCTGATATCTAAAATCACAAGTTATTAATTACATTGAATTAATATACTTGCATCTATCGATCTTTAAATTTGATATTACCGTGCATCTGTATCTGAGTGCTAATGCTTGCAACGTATCCTCCGGTTTGACTATCACGTTGATCACTTCCACTTTACGCGGGGAAGATGTAGAACTAGCGCGTGGCTGTAAGGGAAAATTTTCCTCATCTCCGCTATTTTCATCATCTGAATAAAGAAATACATAATGCGGAGAGCCTTCCTTCTGATTCCCACGCTGATATACCATTTGTGTCTGTATAAAGATATAAAGACACGTTGAAAGATAAAAACTACGATTCAGACGTTATTTCGAAATTATAATTTTATCTAAAACGAAATGGATAAACTGCTTATTCATCGAATATTACAAAACTAACCTCAAATTTAAAATATCGTCCGTCTATTACTCATATGGGAATATACACTTATGTATTATTATTTTACGATCAGTACGTGCGTTATTCAAAAATGTATTATTCTTTTGATAGAGATCATTGCGAATACTTGATATTTTTTTTGCCAAATACAATGTACAATACGGACGATCTGTCGTAAGGGATGACAGATCACCATTGTAAGCAAAGAACGAGTCGGGCGCCATCTTTATTTCATATATACATTTTCATTTGAACGTATTATTAAACGAATAAGATCTGTACATGGTGTGTAGCGAAGTTAAAACGCGTAATTCGTAAATATAATGGATTATCCGGAGACCGGCGAGGTTTTAAAAGATCAAACTCGATGTGCTCATCTTCGTGCACAATTAAAGATGTGTCTACTTAGAACGGACTGTTGTAAAAAAGTAAATAATCGGCATGCGATATTTCTAACCTTCAAAAGGATTTTATTATTTAATAAATTTTAGAGGTTTGAATTGTTAAACTTTCTTTTGGATGATCTGTACGAATTTTTTTATATTTTAGGATAGACGTACGCCAAGAGAATGCCTTAAAAGCAGAGATCCAAGTGTGCCTCAAGAATGTTATTCCTTGTGGCACACATTATTTGATTGCAAGCATTCTATGGTAAGTTCATAACTGCGAATAACCTCGTTTAGTTACAATCATGCATTATATATATATATATATATATATATATATATATATAACACATACATATATTTTCATATATTCATAGTATGGAATATTTCTTTTTAGTTGGATGCAAGAAGAAGATTTCGAGGAATAAAGGGTTATTAAGTAAACATTTACTTTTAGTACTTTCATCTAAGTACGTGAAGTACGGTATGATTATATTTTGTTATAATAACTTTACTTGTATATAGTTTTGTATATGTGTACAGATACAAATACACATATATGTTATTTATTAGACAAGAATTGTATGATATCAGTATCAAAATTAAAAAAGTTTGATATTTTATTATTCGTTAGATTGAAGTGATAAGGAACAAATATGAAAGAAAATGAAACAAAATGAAACATATTTTGGGAATAATGTTAGAAGTAATTTATTGTTAGCATCTTTCTCATCGTATTCGTTGTACATGATATATAATAAATTTTATCGTCATTGATCTTATAAGTATCGACGTGCTGTAAGATCTCGTTTCGCTCGTTAAAGCATCGTACCACGTTGGCTGTTTTTTTTCTTTTCTTTTTTTTTTTTTTTTGGTAAAGGAATGACAATCAAAAGAAGAGATTGATTGATAGATAGATAGATATAAGAAAGTTTCGTAGATTATCGGTAAAATCGCGCATGTGAAACCCTGAAAAAGTGGCGATGCTCCGTTTTCGAAGCAAGGAGTGACCCCTTTGTCTTCTTTTTTTTTTATTTTTCTTTTTTTTTCTTTTTTTTTTTTTAACAAAATCGTGCAGCCGAGGAAACCCGAATTACTCGTTTATTTCTCTTTTTTCTTCTTACTGTCGATAACTCATCGACACGATGATCGAGTATGAGCATTATCTTGACCTCGAGTATGTTAATCGTATCGATGAACGACTAAACGACGCATGTGATCACAGTAAAGTCGAATGTTAACCTTAAAAGTTAAGGGCTTGTTCTTGTTCCGCTTATTTTCTCCGCACTTTTTTTATTTCTTGTGGGTTATTTTTTTCTTTTTCTCCCCTCTTCCCCATCATCATCATCATCATCATCATCATCATCATCATCATCATCATCATCGTTATCATCATCATCATCATCATCATTGTTATCATCATCGTCATTATCATCATCATCATCATTATTACCCCCACCCTACCTCCTCCCCTACTCTTAAATCGGAGCTTTAATAAAAATCTAAGATAAAGTGTGACGAACCGCGCCTGCGCAACTCGTCCTAGCTATTGTCAGTATGCAACAAGCGTATATTGACTATACGTTTTTTTTTTTTTTTTAAACCTTTTGTACTACAATGCCGACTTACGACTACTCTTATTTCGTCTAAAAAGACTACGTAAGTAGGTACGCCCCTAAAAAAATGTTCTCTTTAAAAGCTTCCCACCTCGTTTATTTATTTATTTATTTATTTATTTATTTATTTATTAATTTTCTTTTTCTTGAGCGATAAGAGACAGGCGTGTTATGATTCGAAGTACGAGGGGGGAAAATTTAAATTTCGCGCGGGTTTACGACCATCGATAGTCGAACCAATCGATAGTTGCGACCCGCCATTTTGTCGATCATTGTCCCGCGATTCTCTGGTATCGTTTATTATTTCGATCGTAATGATAATAATGTATAAAGTCGAATATTTCATGTTAATTAATTAAATATCGGCGTTCTTCTAAAAATGCCCACGATTTATCTAAACTTCGTTCGAGCTTCTACGTGATGTCTAGTGCACGTCTATTAGTGTCATGTTTCCTAGCGCTTTTTTTTTTTCTTTCTTTTTTTCTCTTTTTTTTTTCCCAAGATAAATTCGAAAAGAAGATTCTCTATGCCATCGTTATTGTGATATATCCCGTTGCTCGTTCGAGTATCACAGTTTATCGAGTATGATATGTTAATATTAGCGTGTTAAATCGGTAGTAATAAAAGTGTTTTTCTTTCTTTTTTCTTTTTTCTTTTTTTTTTCCTTTTTTTTTCCTCTTTCTTTTTCTTTTCTTTCTTCCTTTCTTTCTTATTTTCTCGTATAATTGTCAATTATATGTATACGTATATGCGTTCAACATAAATCGGCTTGTTCGACGAACGGATCAGCCGATTATGGTATTGCTCTATGATCATGTTATAAAATCGAAAAATACAAATGGCCAGTTGGCGTAACTAGGCGAGCGCAGACGATAGAGATTGAGATTTCTTTTTCTTTTCTGTTTTTTTTTTTTTTAAGTAATTTTTTTTTCATTTTTTATTTTTTTACCTCAAATTTCGTCCGAAGCGAATACGTGCGAAGTATTGATTTTCTACGCTTTCTTTCTTCCTTCCTTTCTTTCCTTTTTTCTTCCTCCTTTTTTCTTTTTCTTTTTCTTTTTCTTTTTTAGCGCATCGAAAGATCTCTTCGACGTTCCATTTTCCCTCTCTTTCCTTCGAGTTACCCGACGGAGCGATAAAGACCATACTTTATAAGAAATTTTTTAAACTACGAACCTCGTCTCTGCATTCTCTCGTACGATCTCGAACGATACTAGAAAAATCGGATAAGTTTCTAGTGAAAAGAAAAAGAATTGTTAGCATTCTAAAAGAATGTAGATATGCCGAATGGTACACTCTTGTTGTGTACAATTCTTATTAGTATATACAGATATCACCGAGAGATAGCTCCGTACCTTCGATAATACCGCAGTAATATTTTTGAAAAAAATTGATAAAGATCTATTAGAGAGAAAAAGAGAGACAGAGAGAGAGATTCAAGTTCATTCAAATATTCGATCGCTCTTGTTTTATACGCAGAGCCGAACCCGATAATTCAGCACCCATCATTTTTTTTTGGCTCACCTAGTTACGTCCCTGCGTATGATATACAACGTCGAGCATTTCTGAGGAAATCAGAAGCATACGGAAGGCCTGTAAAGGCCGATGTATCCGCATAATCGAGCGCGCAATGCCGGCAGCAATATCGCCGCCGCGGATAGATTGTCTTGCAGTTGCGAACATTCGCAGATCAGTAGATACATCTTGTCACCCTGTGACATCGACTTATGAAGAGTTATACGCCTTAGGCCTACCGATTTCGGTAGATATCGGTACATCATTCGGGCACCTGCAATCAATAAGTTGTTACAAAACAAAAATAGAGATTAAGAAAAAAAAGGAATAACAAAAAAAAAAAAAAAAAGAGGGAGATCGGATAATCGATCCAGATCAGATCGATTATTCGAAAAAGAAAGAAGAAAAAAATCATCGTATTTGTAGTACCGCTCCAATAGAGCCAATTTTGCTCGAACTTGAGACCGTCGTCACCCTCAAATACTTTGAAGATCGAGACTATGTAGCCGGTGGACGGAATAGGTGGTCTCCCACCGGGTGGTTCCAACGGTGGTCTGGCTATCGTCGCTACTTCGTTGAACAGATCCAAAGTATGGCTGGCCGCGTATCTGAGGTCACGCGGATCGAACTTCCTCAAGGCCGCGCATTGAACCTCGTTGTAAAAATCTAGAGGATCCGTGTTCTGCTTATTTATTAGATAGTACGTTATGAACGGGAAATCCGCTGTAATAGTCAAAGAAAATAAACTTTCATGTAATCTGGCTATACAGGAAGATAACTTGCTTAGATCGTTTTCATCTTATCGGTTATGTATATCGGTGTGTGTGTGTGTGTATATATATATATACATAGAGTGTTTTGCTATAACGGTAGATTCTATTAATTGCGGATGAGTAATATATTGCGAACATAGGCGAAGAAATTTTTTCTTTTTCTTTTTTCTTTTTTTTTTAGAGGACTTTTTCTAAGTTATATATATTTTACAAGTTCGACAGCTATATATATATATATATATATTAAATTGAATAAGATATAATAAACGATTACAGTCAAAAAGACTATTACGTTTATTCAGTCAGACGGGATCGAATATTTTTTGTTAAATTCTACTGTAAAATGGATACATACCTAAAGAAGTACATGCAGATTGTTTTTAAATCCACTAACCGTTCTTTTCCATGTTCGTGAGTAAAATACTTTGGGAGGCGGAAGGGGCTATTTCAGCGACAAGTTCCGCGGCGGTGTCGCGTTGCAGTACGAGTGGCCGTGAAACAGGAGACTCTACCAATGGATCCAAGGGTTCCAACGGTGTCATGAAATGGACAAGAACACATTGCTTTGGGTCCTCGACCTCGAGAATCGACAGTGGGCTGCCCGATCTTTTCTTGTCCGCTATTGGTGCGCTCTTTAATCAACAAAACGAATGATCGAACATTTATTAAACAAAATAGTGAAGATATTTAAATAGAATGAAAATGGGAAATAATATCCTTCAGGGTTATTTTTGATTGGAACCTCTTACGCAATAGAAGTACCTACGTTGTTAGTTAAAATCCGAAGTGATTCAATTTTATTGTGCACGAACCGCCACGAGTACTTAGTTTCGTCTATTTTTAAGTCTAAGACGTTCGTACGTACAAGGTTGATGTGCGCGTGGATCCATCTTTCTCTCTCTCTCTCTCTCTCTCTCTCTCTCTCTCTCTGTTTTTAACTGTCTGTCTGTTTGTCTGTCTATTTATCTCTCTCTCTCTCTCTCTCTCTCTCTTGTTACAAACTTGAACATTCCAGTTTTAACAGGTGCACACTCGCTCGTTTCGGACGTGCAAGTAAGTACCTACATACTCTGATTTTAGACGATCTAGCTTTCAACCTTGAAACGAGAATTTCTTTTCTTTAACCCTTTCAACACGTATGTCACAATAGTGGACGATACGAATTTTCTTAAAAAAGAAACTTGTGACGTATTACGTCTTTTACGTCAGTTCTGAGATAAAAACAAACAAGCGCTTGTTTTCCTTGCCATATTTCTCAGTAGTCGTTTTTATTTATTCGTTTAGTATCGCTACAACAAAATAAAGAGAGAAAGAGAGAAACAACAATTATTTCTTCGTTTTACTTTCGCATGTCCAAGTTCAAAGGGTTAACTCAAAGTAATAAAGTTCGAACGTCGAACGTGTTGTTCGTCTTGTTTCAAGAATTTCTTTCCTGTTGTTGTTTTCGTCGTCGTCGTCGTCGTCGTCGTCGTTTGTTGTTATTGTTGAAAATCGGAAATATTTGCAATATTGAAAGTTGGATCATTCGAAAGGGTAAACCTACCGGTACGCCAGCTGGTAAAAATCTTTCCAATGACGCAAGTGGTATAATGAAGCAGTCTCGATCCAAGGTTGCCAGGGAGATCGGTTCACCACGTGGTGGACTATTACCGGATACAACGAGGGGTGTATAGGCACCGGAAGATCTGTTGCCGCTAAAGGACACCTGGAAATATCGATGAAAGAGTTTCCAATCGATTCCGTAAATTTTATTAATCGTACCGAGAATTGTTTAACGAGGTGGCGATCAACTTGCTTTCCTCTGTTTGATTTTTTTTCGGGAGGAAAAAAAAAGAAATAAATTGTTACAAGTTTTAAAGATCTTTATTACTGCTATTACTATTACTACTACTCTGTTACTATTGTTACTATTATGTGTAAATTTGGTCAATAACTACTGTGTGTGTATATATACGTTCTAATTGTACATATGTATATATATATATATATGTGTGTGTGTCTATGTGTCTCTTGCTCTCTCTCCGTCTCTTTCTCTCTATCTACGGGATCGATCCTGGTATTCGAGTTTTATATCGATCGTGAGAAAGTAACTAGATTCATAATTTTCTTTACCGAACCTGTTCGCGACGTCGAGAAAAATGTTTAAAAAAAAGAAAATAAATCTGTCGTAGATAATTTGTTCTGATAGTACTATGAATAAAAAAGAATAGGAAAAAAAAAATTAGCGAAGAAGTAATACGTATTTATGTAAATTTCGATTTAGAATATCTACTTATAATTTTTATTTTCTTTCTTGCGCGTGATCCTGACCAAAGGAATTTCTCGTCATCGTCGATCTCATTACACGCATACACTCGTATATTATCGATTGGCTCGTAGAACTAAAATGTCTCCATTCCCGATCGATATTCCGTATTATTATTATTACTGTTATTATTATTATTATTTTTTTTTCTATCTCACACGACTTTACGTATAAATTATCTTCATTTTTTACATATACATGCATACGACTTTTTTACGATTTCGTAAGAAAGAAATTATTTAATTGGCATTGACCAATTGAACGAAATAGGTTGATATTACTGATATTCGTAGAATACTTTCTTGGCTCTAATTTGTTGAATCGCGCACATATAAGTATTATAGGAAAATGAAAAATTATTAAGACATATTGAACGTCTTTGTTGAACGATAAAGAATCAAATTGAAATGACACGTATGGAGATAATCGGAGAAAATGGGAGAAAGATTTTGTAGGGTATAACACGAAGTCTCCTCTCGAAATTTATGGTACGTCGCAAAGATTCACTATGGCGTGCAATAAGATAGGGACTTTGCGTGCCGTTCGATTTTGTGTAGGTGTAACTTTATGCTACATTGCACAGTACACGTAGGTATTCGCCGTTTCCTCTCTATAACTTCTCTCGTCCTTGTAAAATTATCCTCTCAAATCGACGACGGGTCGTAATGCACCTTCCACGTTCCGTTTCACGTGATTTGTTTCGAAACTAAACTAAACGAAACGAAACGAAACCAACCGATCGTTTCGCCCAACGTCAGATAAGAATTTAGAACGAAGATCGGGAAGTCTTTAACGAATTCCTTTATAAAGGGAGTCTATGAAATAATCGAAACATTTTGATCGTGAAAATAATTTTAAAGGAAATTTCAACGTCAAAGTTTATTATCGTATCGTACGTCGCGATACGATTACGATAATTTTTGTGAATTCGGCGAACGATATATATATATATTCGGAAATTTCGATTTCGATTTATTTCAGGTAACACCCGGTATACGGAATGCAAAAAATGTTTTCTAGTACGAGTTAGAGCTGGTGTATATTCGTTATCGGTACCTTTAAAATTTCCTAATGGAATTGTTAACGCGACCGTTCTGTTCTTGTCTGTCTAATTTAGCCCTCTCCTTTCGTGATTCATAATGCGGTATAATAATTGTGGTGCAGTCATGAATCATGTAGTATGAATTGTAACAATGTCACGCACAACGAGTATTCGATTTCTAAAGTCTCATTGGTTTTAAATGCACGCGTTTGCGAACTTGGCCGTAATTATATGGCACGTTTTTAAATAAATATATATATGTATATACGTATGTATATGTACGCGGTAATATATTCAAAATTAGCATGACGCGTGCATTAACACCCGAAACGCTACGGTCGGCACGAAACCGCGATTTGCTATGAAATATCGTCACGCATTAGTTTGTCGGCATTAGAGGGTTTTTGCGAATTTTATGAAGATATCGCGTGAGATGTTACAACGAGTCTTTAAACATCTCATACATTTTCATTGGGTCTTTACGTGTGGTATAAACTTTCGTTCTACTGGAACACGTGAATTAAGCGGACACCTAATCGCGTATCGCGATTGAAGTAAACGTTAAGATGGGATGGAAAATTGTAGAGATTATGTAACGAGTCTGTTCGATAAAAATACACATAGCAGGTACACGCGGATGGAATTTGAGAAATATAGAGGTATAGGAGATAGGATTAAAGTAGACGTTTGCTGGCTATTCGATCGTAAAGGGGGTTTAAGCGAATCGGTAAGGATATATTTGCCTGTTAAAATTGAAAGACTCGAAATCGATGTAATAAAGCGTGATACCTGTCTAGAGGCAGTCGGCGTTGGCGGCTCGGACGGCTCCTTGGATTGCTGATTCTGTTTCCTCTTGGTCTGATTGGCCGAGGCTGGGCCTTGCGCTGTACCGGAGTTAGCCCCACCACCTCCCCACTTGATAACATGCGGCCCAGAGTTACGGCGGGGCGACGGCCCCAGTCGTTCGCCGGCATCGGAATCGGGTGGTGCACCGAGCGGTCCACCTGTGGGCGGCGATAGGAAGAGATGAGTTCGATATCCGAAACTCTGATGCTCGTGATCGCCCATCGACGGAAAATAGCCAAATTCCCTGCTACGTCTTATCGGTCCACGTCCTGGTACCACAGATTGACCAGGAACTCTTGTTATACCGTAACGATTCCCAAGACCCAAGCACGTTCCACCATAAACTCCTCCTCCTCCTCCACCAACGCTTCCTCCGTACGTCCCGCCGAGTTTACTCTCGCCCAATCCTCCTCCTACACCACCTCCGGCTCCCGTTAAACCACCACCGGCACCCTTCTCCACGCCGAAGTTCTTGCGGAACATAAGATTCATGATTGATGCTGATCAAAATTTTTTCCTCGTCGGCTAGATCGGTTAGATAATCGATGACATGTAAACTTGGTAGAAAGCAACGCAAAAGCAATGACGATGACGATACTTGAACTCGTTGTTCTCGTTTGTTGTTGTTGGTGTTGTTTTCTTTCTTTTTTCTTTTCTTTTTTTATTTTTTAGAATTTTCCTTTCGATAGTGCAGTTTGACACACGACGATGCCTTTACCAAATTATTTCATTCGTCCCGTGTGTGTAATGTATATACATAATAGAACGTGTTTGATGCGCGAGCCATCGCGCACCGTTAATCCCCGTTGACTCCCTCATTCTTTATCGATATCGTACTATGCAAAGATCTTGGAATAATCATCCCTCATATTTTATGCTCGGAGAGAAATTTCCCTATTGGCGATAGTTTACTTATTTAGAACTCCGCCTTCCCTACGGTTTTTCCAACTATTTCGGTTTACTTTGAACTTAAGTTTTGATCTATGCAACGTAAGAGATGGAATGAGGAGGGGAGGGTGCGAGACGGGATAGAGAGAGAGAGAGAGATACAGAGAAAGAGAAAGATGCCGTATAGTCGAACAGGTACAAACTATCCAAACTATTTACGCGTTCATCGACCGTATACTTTTCGCCTCTATTGAACCTTGACCTCGGTGAGTGAACGGTGAGAAAGAAGAACTAGAAACCTAGTCAGTTCGCGTACGATTAGACTGTCGACTCGATACTGCCAGATCGAACGTAACCTCTCCTCCTCCTCCTCCTCCTCTTCTTCTTCTTCTTCGCCCTTCCTTCTTTCCTTCAACGAGCCAAATTCAAAACGGTTATGCTATGTTCACTCGGGCGAAAACGTTTCGCCCACCTCGACCATCTAGTTTCTGAATCATTTGGCTTTAACGGAGGACTCTTTATCAACCCGTTGGCTAATCGTTTGATCTCGTTATTCTCCCACGCTTCTATCATCTCGACGCGCGTTAACGCTAATTCGCTAATTAACGATCCGTAAGAAAAAAAAGAACTCGAATCGTTTGAAATAGACACAAACGAGAAAATGGCCGAGGAAAGTTGTACGATCTTTCACTTACTTTTTCCATCTTTAATCGCTTAAATTTAGAACAGCAGGAATATTTTCTCAAGGACGGAAGATCAATCCAGTCCAGGTTCTATGATCAGTACGTAACATAGATAAATTGGCATCTAGGTCATTGCGATTACCTAGATCGAATCGCAAATTCCTTCTGTACCTGTTTTTCTTCGAACGAAGGTGTCACGTACACTCGCTGAATCTCATTCCGGATTATAAATCGAACGTCCAGGAAACTACTACTAGCACTGCCACTATTATTACTACTACTAGTACGGCTATTATCACTACTACTATTACCACTATAACTCGGACCACCGCATAGTTTTCCTCCGACTTTTGAATTAATCAATGACCAACTCTTGAATATCCTGACAATTGGTAGGGTGAGGGCTGAGATGTTCCTATCGTTTCCATGCGTTGTCCAACTTTTTTGTTTTTTTCTCTCTTGCTTTTTCTCTCTCTCTCTCTCTCTCTCTCTCTCTCTCTGTCTGTCTATCTGTCTCTCTATTTCTCTATCTCTCTCTCCCTCTCCCTCTTTCTCTCCTCCCCTCTCTATCTCTCTCTTGGACTGCGCGAAAAGTGTCTTGGCAAAGGGTGACGATCGTCGATAAAAAGTTTAAAAAGCGGCGAAAGGCAAGATCTGTTGTGAGTAATAAGCACATGGAACCATACATAAAGAGACACGTTATTAATGTATGTTTTCGGTCGTTAATTAGGATTACATCTTGATGTCCTTGTTTATCTCGTGTTTGTTTGTTTGTTTGTTTGTTTGTTTTTGCTTGTTTGTTTTGTTTTCAAGTTATTCCTGACATGTAAGACACTAGTACACTCGGCCACGTTTTATGATAGGACGTCAGAGATATAGCTTTTAGCTACGCGTACAGGAAAAGACAAGTGGAGTAATATACACGACAGGGATACACCAGGGAAAAAGAGGGGAAAAAAGAAAGAAGAAATGAAAAAAAAAAGGCAGGGGGCAAAAAAAACGTTCTCATTCCATGACGTATGTACGTACACCACAGATTGAAAAAAGAACACAGACTGCTCTGTTTTTATTTCTTTAGAGATATACTGACACTCACGTAGCACGTGTTCGACACACCGGTAGATCGATATTATATTGAAATATTCACGAGTTACGTGATGCACCAGTTGGTCTCGCTCTAGGTAGATCGTCAAGGTTTCTTCCTGGGCTTCCGTAGAAGGTCACTTTGTTGTTATCCAGTGAACGAGGAACAAAGCAGAAGAAAAAAAGAAAAGACAAAGAAAAGAAACCGGTGATAAATTCTCTTCCTCTTTCTTCGATCCCGCGATCGAAGAAAACCGATTACGGCCCTGAAGTTTTCTTTTCGTAGCTAGCTCGTAAATGAACGAATACTGCGAATACTCCAGAACTAGGAATAGGAAGAAATAGAAAGAACTTGATGGATGATCAAGTGAAAATAAAAGAGGGCGGGAGGGAGGAAGAGAGCGATTCTAGGATCACGCTATTCCGCACGAGTGGCACCCCCTCACTGCCAGAACGTACGTGAGGCGTCGCAAAGCTTAACCAGGGCTGTAGAAAAGTGGGTCTCTATAGGTGGTCTTTTAATACGAAACGTCGTAATATGTTTGAGAATTTCTTAATCCACGTTTTAATGTTCGGAATACTTGGTTTTCTTCTAGATTATTTTATTTTGTTATTATTTCTTTTTTTTTTCATTTATTTCTTTATTTCTTTATTTTCTTCGATCATTTCGACATACCTCGTTTTTATCGATCGATGTAACAAGGCGATTATAACTATCCATAATTTTATCGATATTACAAATCTTTTTATTTTACCTAAACAAGTGCGTACGATAATCGCAAACAACTCTATATTTTCTTCTAATTTTTTTTTTTACAAACAAAGTATGCGTGTTAAAAAACGATACGAAAAGTTATTACGATCTTTCGCGTATTATTATGAATTAACGTCTCGTCGACGTATTAATGATAGGATTCTTTGCAAAAGAAGAAAAAAGAAATCGTACAATCTTTCTCCAATGACAGTCGCAATGCTAATCGAACAGTTCTAACATTCCAGAGCTGTTCTTGAAAAAATTCTTTGGCGTTTTATCTTAGACGATGATGAAAAGACAAAAAAAAAAAAAGAAAGAAAGAATGAAAAAAAAAAAAAAGGAAAAAAAGAATAGATAAATTAAACGAAACGATTCCTCTATCTTTTTCTGTGTTCGAGATCAAGATCGGAGGCCCGTCTCTGTCCTCTAGTAGCTTGCCAAAAGTCACTCCTGACGCACGAATTTTGGCACTCTCTTGAACGGAGGAAAACGTTTTTACTTGAAGTTTACGCTTCGCAAAACATTGACGACGGAAAGGTAGACAGAAAAAGAGAGAAGGAGAGACAGAGAGAGAAAGAGAGTTAGAGAAAGAGAGAGAGAGAGAGAGGTGAGGGTGAGGAAAAGGGAGGTAGAAGGAGATACGTGGACAAAAAATCGGCCATTCTTTCTCTCGTCACGATTGTACTACTACTTGGAAGAATTTATGGCTTTGCTACTAAGAGTTGGCAAACTCTTCGAATTCAAACGAGAAACATACATCGGCCAGTTTACATTTTGGATATTGAATTGGATGTCTCTTAGATTTATCTACGATCGCTTTGCCTCTCTTTCTCTCACGCTCTAGCTTTTCGTCTCTTTTTTTTTTTTTCCTATATCATCAAAGTTACGTGAAATATGAGACTATCGCATTGCTTTTACGTTCGTTTCCAAAAATAAATGGACAGTTCTTAAAAAGGGAACACACATATTTTTTTTTTCTTTTTTATTCTCTTCCCGTAGAAAATTCCAGAACTGTTAACAGAGAATCGAAATTTTGTTGCTTTTTTTTTTCTATGTTTTTTTTTTTTTTTCGTGTGTGTCGAAACACAAAAATTTGTTTGAACATAAAAGCTTTTTCGTTCGTTTTCTGTATCTTTCTTTTTCTTTTTTTGATTTTTTGTTCAGGTTTCATATTTACCTGCTGTTTTTCTTTTTCTTCTTGTCCTTTTATTTGTATTACTTTATTCGTTTTTCGCACAATACAAACACTTGAGAGAACGTACTACGTACATGCACTTTGCAATCAAGCAGATCGAATTGTTCACGAAACTCTCGTGAAACGATTCGAGAAGGAAAAAGAACGCAGAGAAAATGTTCGTCAAACGACACGCGTGAAACTTACGTTTTAACAGTTCGAATGTACTTTATGGGACTGTTCACCCTGAGAACTTAATCTTGGCAAGCAGCTTATGAACTATAGTTATCGAGATATTAATAGCTACTTTTTTGAGGATACTAAAAGACAGACGTATCTTTCAACATATATATCCGTGTGTTTGATGAACTGTCAATGTCACGAAAGAAATCATTGGGAGATCATTTTCGATTTGTTCATTCCTTTGCGCTTTAATGGAAGATTAAAATTAAATGATTCCAAGTAAACGTTAAGTGATCTTGGTATTAATTATTCAGGATTAATGAGTATAAAATATCTTAAAAAAAAAAAAAAAACAGAAAAAAAAGAATAGAAAAAGAAAAAAAAAAAGGCTTTTAAACGAGCATAATCGCGGATTTAATATTTTATATTCTGTGCTTGTATATAGATTTTATATATAATATATATATATATATATATAAAAGAAGAAAAAAAACTAAAACACGTTATCAAGCAAAAGTAAAAATTGTATATATATATATATATATATACATATACATATATATAATTATTATATGATGCGAACAATATAACAGGTAATGTAAATGGCGTCGTTAAAGTTTGATGAAGTTCAAGTGCTCATCGATTTCTTGCCGCGCACATGTTATATGATATATATTGTACATACGCTCACGCTATCTGCATTCATCGCGTTCGTAGGGCGCGGCATTTTACTATACATAGTCATTCGTCAGTATATATGTGTATATACATATATATATTGTAATTATCAGAGATAGGTTGTAATACGCGTATACATATCTTTAATTTATCTCGTATTTGGAAAGAAAATCAGTTTCGATTTATTTTCGTTTATAAAATACTCATATGTTTACATGTGTATATATATATATATATATATATATATATATATATATTTCTATACATTGAATAAGACATATAGAATGTCTTAAATTTTTCTCATTAAACTTTGATAAGATGTTCTCTATAAATAGAAATAAAAATAATATTCTTGCGAAAGAATATCATATAACTGTTTAACTGATAATTCATACTTTTATGTAAGCACTTTTGAATCCTCATTAGCTACATACTGAGATTTATTTTCTTTATTTCTATTTAATAATAGTTAAAAAGATTTAGAATATCGTTGTGAAAAAATTTCCTTCTGCTACGATATGAAAAACATTATATAGATCTTGTTTAATAAGCTCCGAAAAAAAGTTTATGAGAGAGAATTTACATAATGAAACGTAAATTTAGCGTATCCATTATATCGAGGTTGATGGAATAAAAAGAAAAATTCCAATTCGAACGAATTAGAATTCGAAACAAGAATATGTCACTCCTTACAATTGACCTTCTAAAGAATTTATCCGGACTACGTTCCATCATTTTAATTACATTTCTATTTTAGTTTAATCAACATCGTCCAACACGCATTTAGATATCGCTGTTATGAAACATTCAAATTTGCTTTAATTTTTTTTATTTCTCTCTGTCTCTCTCTCTCCGTTTCTGTCGTTCTTTTTCTGTCAATTTTACCTATTTCCTCGATACGAAATGAACGTGCTCTCTATGTTTACTTAAAGGTCAGCATTGACCATTACTCTTCCTGCTAGTAAGAACTATCGATTTTTTATACTCCACTATTACATTTATACATGTGTATATACATATATATATTTATATATATGTTACTCGAGAATTCAAGTAGTACGAATCAATAATTGTATGACTGACTATCTTTTCCACTTGTTTCATAACACGATCGAAATTAAAACATAAAAATGAATTCGATCGAACTAAATTATTATTTTCGACTGTACTACCAATCTCGATTGTACTAGAATCTCTTTGATCTTATATAAAAAAAGAAAAAATACAACGGTAGAGTATATTTCAAGGTAGCACGTGATGGAGATTATAGAGGCGATAAAAGAATGGAATAAAGAAAGAAATGTCTAAATAATTACCAAATGTAAATGAATATAAATTAATGACAACATCGGTTCGAGATTTCTACGATAGAATTTAATAAATAATTAAATCAAATCGTGATATTAAAATCTTACTAATCGATTTCAATAATATATTCTCAGTAATACGTTACATAGAAACGTGACGTTCTAATCAATTTATGTGCAACACGTGAACCATATGAGCATTACGAAAAACTTGTTTGTTCTACGCAGTTTAATCATAGACGTTCGTATCCTTTCACTCAAGAATCGTGATAGATAGATAGATAGATAGATGAATGGATAAATAGATAGATAAAATTTTAATCTGAATGCATCGATATCGATATTGGTAACGATGCGTTCAAGTATCATCAATCTGCCAAGTAATCCGTCGTGAATGCTAATAAGAAAATTCTCAACAAATAATCCATCTGTATATTTAAATATGCTAATACTAGATCAACGTGTTAGAATAATATTAATAGGTAACAATGTTATTGGAATACTACTACGAATAATAGATCGATCTTATTGCATTATATTAGTGAATTCGAAACATTCCAAGAAAATGAAAAATGCTCTTTCGGTTTACGTCACTTATCGGCTAAAGAAGAAAATCATTTTAAATTAATTGAAACAATCTCTTAAGGAATACGTTCAATTCCAACAAGAAAAAGAAAAAAAAAAAACATAATCTTCATTAACTAATTGCCAAATATCTAAGTAGATAGATAAAATTACTTGCTTAGATATTAGATCGAGTCTCGGGTATGTCAAAGAAACGAAACGTGCGAGGCGACTAAGAGACATAAAAAAAAAAAAAAAAAAGAAGGAAAAATGAAAAATAAAAGAAGCAAAAGGCATTGAAAACAAGGACAATTTTTGAAGAATTTTTAATAATTATTCTCTCACCTGTGTCGTACAAAGGGCACGGCATGTAACCGTATCGTTGTTCCGGATGTACAACAGATCTGTTTCTTTGTCCGCTAGTCATCGCTGCGAACTTGGTCATGTACTGCAGAAACTTGTCATAGAAAAGTAAGATCGTCGTGCGGATTATCGTTGAAGATTCGAGATTGACCTTTTTCTTTTTCTTCTTCTTCTTCTTTCTCTTCCACTTCCACTTCCACTTCCTCTTTCTCTTCTTCTTCTTCTTTTTCTTCTTTTTTCCTTGTTGAACGATCGATCGATCCAAGTCGATCCTTTCGAGTTATCTCAAATCGGCCAAGTTAAGGACGAACGACATCCTTCGATGATCCTCCTCAGAGCGAGACATCGGTTATCGGACACGCTCGACCACGAATTAACCAATTAACGTACTGCCGACTGTCGGTGTGCCAATTAGACGATCTTCCTTCTCTCTCTCTCTCTCTCTCTCTCTCTCTCTCTCTCTCTCTCTCTCATTCACTCTCTCTCACTCTCTCTCTCTATCTCTATCTCGACACACACACACACACACATACACATACGCATATACAACATGCATACATGCATACATGCATACAAACATATACACGTACAACTGACTCTGTTAGATTCTTGTTCTTCTTCTTCTTCTTCTTCTTCTTCTTGTTCTTCTACTTAAGACCTCTACGAGAGGTTCTCGTTCTCACTTAATTACAACGAAAATAACTCTATCCTTCTCGACGTTCTTCCAAGTTTTGTTGTTTCAACGAGTCACTGGGAGAATAGAAAAAGAAAAAAGAAAATAGGCGGGAAAATTTTTGAATATATACACATCCACACGCATATATACATCCATACGAACATATATATATATATATATATATATATATATATATATTCACTCTCTTTCTATTGCTTTTCTATTTCGAGAAAAAAAAGAAGGAAGATATTGTTCGTGGAAAATGGAACGATTCTCCCGCGTTCCTTCGTTCGTGTCATCGACCGTTTCTTTCTATCTTTCTATCTTTCTTTCTTTCTTCTTTCCTTCCTTTCTTTCTTTCTTTCTTTCTTTCTTTTCCCTTTCTATTTGAGAAAAACTAAGGAAGATCATCCCTCTGTCCGTGTCTATGTTCTTCTACTTTTCTTTCTCTCAGCGAAGGAAGATTTTTCCTTCAAAATACGAAGAAGGAGGTCGAACATGTGAGCCAGGGGACGAATTGGAAAGTGGTCGTTCGAAATTTTCTTATATCTTTTTTCTTTCTTGTTTTTCTCGAAATTTGTTGACATTACCTTCCGTACTTCTTATCTTCGATCTTTCTGATCGACGCTATTCCGAATCTCATTAAAAGATTATCATTAAACGCGAACGGTAATACATATTTTTGTAATTTAAATGAAAAATGAAAATTTTATTTATTTAGTAATACGGTTTGAAACGATATCTAAACGTATACATATATTTAATAAATCTTTCGCGATTAGGATTTAGGATTATGTCATACTGTAGTTATTGCATAGCGTTTATCTGGGTGTGTGTGTGTGTGCGCGTGTGTGTAATGATATAGAACGAGTTCTGTAAAAAAGTATTACACGTCAAGTTGATTTAGAGATACTGATTGAATAGTTTAATAAAAAAAATATATGTATGTAAAAAAAAAAAAATGGCGCGAATAGCAAGGAGAAGAAGTAGACTGGTCAGCAAAGTGTGTTAAGTCACATGCGATTAATCTACGTAATGGTAGTGAAAGTTTTAACTGATAGAATTTGTTACAAAAAAAAAGAAAAAGAAAAAGAAAAATTTAACAAAGTTTTAATATACTCGTTCGATTTTTCTTTTTTTATTTATTTAATTTTATTTTCATTTTCATCAAAGATAATAAAATTGTGAAGTTGTTTGTGTATATGTAAAAAGAATACGAATTGGAGAGATGATTAATTTTCAAATATAATGAATTAAAACTTGTTAGTTACCTCGAATAATTTTATCGGTATCTCGAGTTTGTATATACCCATATACGTATATATACATATATGCATATATGTTTTCTATACACGAGGGATGCGACACGATGATGTAGGAGAGTTTCGGCAGAATCGAGTGGCTTTTATAACCCAAGTATTCTTCAGTGTAGCATGCATTATCGATACCGAGATATCAACGAAATCTTCTGACATCCAACGAGAGATCGTCGACTCTCTGTCAGTTCGTGTAAACGTACTCCGATAGAATCACCGACCTTTTCTATGCTTCGAAACACAAACCGTAAAAGGAGAGGACCCGAGCCAACAGCTGTTTACCGAATGATTCGAGAACCGAATAAATCCGCTGAAAATGGCTTCATCGTTCGTCAAATTGATATTTTCTTGGCTCGATTTTCGAACACCCTTTTAATACTTGCTCGTAAGTGGATATATTAAAAGTTTAGAGTGTCCAAATTTATGAATCCATTTATAGCATTGTAATATGAAAGAAAAAAAAAAAGAAAAAAAAAAGCCAGAAGGAAAAGAAAGATAATGCAATAAAGAAAATAAATAACGTAAACGTTAAAATACATGATGTCGAATAAAAAGCGAGTGTTAATAAATATCAAAAGAAAAGAAAGAAAAATTAAATAAAATATTTTTTGTCTCTTTTAAAAGTGACTAGATCAATAAAAATAATCAATGATAAGAATGTATATGTATACATATATGTAGTATTTAAATAGTCATCGAATTCGTTTCTTTAATTTCTTATATGTATAAGTTCTTGGAACCAACTTCCTTTGTGCCGTTCGTTATTAAGTATATTACTTTAAATAACAGATAAATAAAAGATGAGTTTGTGCATCTATTAAAAGATAATTTTTCTAACCACAATGAACACTCCCGTTGTGTAAATAATATTTGCTACGAATGAGAACGTTTCATCTCGATTCGATGGCATTTAAATTAACATCTTATTAGCATTCGCTACCTGTTAGTCTTCTGGTAAACTGAATGAAACATTTAATGAACATTGTTATCACGTTTGCTGTCACTCGATTCTGAACATTACAACGTAGAAGGAACTTACGCACCACGTGGACATCGAAAGAAAGAAAGAAAAAAAAGAAGAAAAAGAAAGAACAAAGATTATTCGTTATAGATCGAATCGTTCGTGAACGACGAGCTATATGATAACTATTCGATATTTTCCCTGTAAAAAATACACGATTATAGGGAAACGAAAAGGCTGAAAACAAAAATCGTTTTATCATTTTGACTGAAAGGAAAAAATAGAAAAAGAAAAGTTTTAAACCAACGTTAACGAACTTTTTTTTTCATCGTTACAATGGAGGAAAAAATTGAGAGCAACGTGGCGGAACGATTAAAATTCTACGAAACACCCTGTATACTTCGTTCGCACCGAATCGATTTCGCGGCGGGCAAAAGGTAAAGAAAGAGAAGAAAGGAAAAAAAAGAAAGAAAGAAGAAAAAAGGAAGAAACAAGAAGAAGGAAAAAGTAGAAGAAGAAGTGGAAGGAAAAAAAGAAGAGGGAAAAAAAAGAAAAAGAAAAAGAAAAGGCAAGAAAAGAAAAACTTTTCGATCGGTACTCTCGCGCGTTCGGCACACACGTGGACGGAAAAATTGGATCTCGGGAGATAGATAGATAGATAGATAGATAGATAGATAGATAGATAGATAGATAGATAGATAGATAGATAGATAGATAGATAGAGACAGACAGATAGATAGATAAAAAAAGAAAAAGAGAGAGAGAGAAAAAGGAGAGAGAGTGAGAGAGACAGACAGAAAAAAAAAATGGAAAAGAAATAGTATCCTCGTATTTTCTTCCGTCCGCGTATTTTTGTTTTCTTTTTTTTTTGGTTTTTATATATATATTTTTTTTATTTTTTAACTCTTCTAGTATCCCCCCATAAGAGCTTATGTTAGTCCGAGTCACGAGGCACTTTTCCTAATGCGCACGTTTATTTTATATTATAGTATATGTATATATTATATATATGTGTGTGTATGTGTATGTATGTATATATATATATATATATATATATCGTTGGTTTCGTTCGATCGTCGAGAAGGCGTAAGGCAAGGCACGAAAAGGAAATTCAGAATTTCGCCGCCGTACGTACATACATCAACGTGCTCGTCCACTCGGTGAGGATAACGTGGAGAGAGCGACCGTTCGGTGCACGGTTCGACGCTGTACTGGACCACTGTGCGAGGAGAAATTCGAAGAGAGAGAGAGAGAGAGAGAGAGAGAGAGAGAGAGAGAGAGAGAG